>NC_057794.1:106338681-106547525 GCF_018294505.1 Triticum aestivum | reverse complement strand
CACGCCGGCGGCGGGCGGCGTGATAGGCTCGGGGGCCGGGAGCGGGCCGACGGCGCGGGAGGCGTGGCGGACACGTGGCGCAGCTGGATTAGCTGCGGGCGCAGCGACGGACGCATCCGGCATGGACAGACATGTCCGGCGGCGCGGAGGTGGTGGTGGCTAGGGTTTCGCCCGAAAATGGAGGGGAAGGGGCTTTTATATAGGTAGAGGGAGTTTGGAGTGTCCAAATGGAGTGTAGTTTTCGCCCACACGACCGTGATCCCACGACGGAGGACATGGAAATGGTTTAGATGGGTTATTGGGCCGTTTTGGAGGGGTATTGGGCTGCAACACACAAGAGACTTTTGCAGTTCCCCGGTTAACTGTTGGAGCATCAAACAGCCTCCAAATGAAACGAAATTTGACAGGCGGTCTACCGGTGGGGTACCAAGGCCACTTGGAAAATCTAGGTCCATTCCGAGAACGTTTAGCACCAGCTCACGAAAAGAGACGAGAGGGGTGCGCCGGTGGATGTAGGAGTGTCGGATTGCGAAATGCACAACGGGGAAAATGCTCGGATGCATGAGACGAACACGAATGAAAATGCGATGCACATGATGACATGATATGAAATGCATGATGTGAACGAAATGCAAAACAGAGAAAAAATCCCAACCACGAAGGGAATCTCATAACTTAAGGCCGAAAATGGCAAGAGTCGGAGTTACAAATATGGCAAGTTACATCCGGGGTGTTACAACACTCCACCACTATGAGAGGATCTCATCCCGAGATCTAGGACTGAAAGAATTCTGGTTATTCGGAACGGAGGTGGTCCTCATGTTTCCAGGTGGCTTCTCGGTCGGAATGGTCTGACCACTTCACTTTTAGGAATTTGATTGACTTGTTGCGAGTCTTGCCTCGGTTTCTTCAAGGATAGAAACGGGATGCTCATGATAAGATACATCTTCTTGGAGATCAATCTCTTCGAAGTTGATGGTGCGCTCAGGAGTCTTGAAGCACTTGCGAATCGGTGACACATGAAACACATTGTGCACATTTACGAAGTTGGACGGAAGCTCAAGTTGATAGGCAAGATCGCCTCTTTTCCCAATGATCTTGAAAGGACCCACGTATCTAGGGGAAAGCTTCCCTTTGATATTGAAGCAAGGAGTTCCTTTCATTGGAGAGACGCGGAGGTAGACATGGTCTCCGATCTCGAAAGCCAAGTCACGGTGCTTGCTATCATAGTAACTCTTCTGAGGCGATTGCGCGTCTTTGATATTTTCATGGATGACTTTACACATTTCTTCAGCTTCTGTGATTAATTCATTGCCAAGAAGTTGGCGTTCACCAATCTCTGACCAATTGAGAGGAGTACAACACTTTATGCCATAGGGAATCTCGAATGGGGCCTTGCCCGAACTCGCTTGGAAGCTGATGTTGTAGGAGACCTCGGCATATGGAAGACAATATTCCCACTTCATACCGAAGGAAATGACACAAGCCCTGAGCATATCTTCAAGGATTTGATAGACTCGCTCGACTTGGCCACTAGTTTGAGGATGGAAAGATGCGCTGAAGCGAATGTTGGTGCCCATGGCCTTCTGGAAGGAGTCCCTGAACTTGGATGTGAAAATGCTTCCACGATCCGAAGATATCAATTGTGGAATGCCCTGCAAAGAGACAATCCTCGAGGTGTATAGCTCTGCTAGCTGAGCTGCTGTGATAGATTCTTTGATTGGGAGGAAATGAGCCACTTTAGTAAGCTTGTCAATGACAACGAAGATAGCATCATTTCCACGCTTGGACTTGGGAAATCCAGTCACGAAGTCCATTTCAATGTGGTCAAACTTCCAATCTGGAATAGCAAGAGGTTGGAGGAGACTAGCTGGCCGTTGGTATTCTGCTTTCACCCTTCTGCAGACATCACATTCATTCACGAATTGAGCAATTTCTCGCTTCATTCGAGTCCACCAATACGACTGCTTGAGGTCATGGTACATCTTAGTACTTCCAGGATGAATGGATAGTAGGGAATTGTGCGCCTCATTCATAATGACTTTCCTTAGATCACCTTTAGGAACCACAATCCCGTCCTCGAAGAATAGAGTGTCTTTGTCATCAATGCGATAGCACTTGTATTTGGGTTAGCTCTTGGCAATCCCATGTTTCACCTTCTTCACCATGGAATCCAGGAGTTGTGCCTCACGAATTTGACCTTCCAAAGTAGGAGAGAGTTGGAGGTTGGCAAGAAAGCCTTGAGGAACAACTTGGAGATTCAGTTTGCGGAAAGCTTCACAAAGGTCTGGTTGGGAGGGCTTGAGAATTAAGCTATTGCAGTAAGCCTTCCTACTCAAAGCATCTGCAATGACATTGGCCTTTCCTGGAGTATATTCAATACTCGGATTGTATTCTTGAATCATTTCGACCCATCGAGTCTGCCTGAGGTTGAGGTTGGGTTGAGTGAAGATGTACTTGAGGCTCTTATGATCTGTGAAGATGTCCACTTTCCTTCCCAATAAGAGATGTCTCCACATTAATAATGCATGGACAACTGCCGCCAACTCAAGGTCGTGAGTGGGGTAGTTCCTTTCGTTGGGCTTCAACTGACGATAGGTATAAGACTCAACTTTCTTCTCTTGCATTAACACAGCACCGAGACCTTGTAAGGAGGCATCACAGAAAACTTCAAATGGCTTGGATTCATCAGGAGGAGTCAAGACAGGAGCTGTGACCAGCTTCTCTTTCAGGGTGTTGAAGGCAACGTCACACTCAGGTGTCCAGACATACTTGACATGCTTCTGGAGGAGGTTGGAAAGAGGCTTTGCAATCTTAGAGAAATTCTCAATGAATCTTCGATAATATCTTGCAAGCCCAAGAAAACTACGGAGCTGCTTGACATTCTGAGGAGGTTCCCAATTCACAATTGCAGACACCTTCTCGGGATTAACAGCGATGCCTTTGGCGAAGATGATATGACCAAGGTAGAGAACCTCATCAAGCCAAAACTCACACTTTGAAAACTTCGCATAGAATTGATGCTCTCTGAGTTTGTCCAGCACCAATCTCAAATGATTGGCATGATCCTCCTTATTCTTGGAAAAGACCAAGATATCATCGAGATACACCAGGACGAAATCATTTGTGTAAGGGTTGAAGATGAAGTTCATCATGCGAGAGAACGTTGGAGGAGCATTGACAAGGCCGAAAGACATGACATTATATTCATAAGAACCATATCTTGTTCTGAATGTTGTCTTGGGGATATCTTGTTCACGAATGCAAATCTGGTGATAACCCATACGGAGGTCAAGCTTGGAGAATACTTTAGCACCTTTAAGTTGCTCGAATAGCTCATTGATGTTGGAAAGTGGATACTTGTTCTTTATTGTCTTCTTGTTCAATGGGAGGTAGTCGACACAAAGTCGGTCCATGCCATCCTTCTTCTGGACAAAAAGAACACCACAACCCCATGGAGATGAACTCGGTCTAATCAGACCCAGACACTCTTGTTCATCGAGCTGTTTCTTCAACTCCTTCAACTCCTTTGGTCTTCTTCTCATTCTCCCCCTTTTCCATCATCTTCTTCCTCTCGCAACTTCAAACGCTCGAACTCTGCTGCCACCGCAGCGCACACCGTCGTCCTCAACCTTGGCCGCTACATCAACCTGAGTCTGTCGAGAGAACGGCGGTGATCCTCCGTAGTAGATCTGCGTCCGTAAGTTCTTGCTTTCCCAAACCTTATATCTGCATTAGGGTTTGCGACTTCTTTCTGTGTTCTTCACTGTTCATCGCGGATTCCTTGTAGTTTCTCCACCGCATCCTCCTTTGATATAAAAGAAGTATGGAACTCATGCGGTAGTTGTTTTGCATCCATTTTCAGATGCTAGCAGATCCCTCTTTCTTGTACAAAGGCCTCCTTAGAACTGATGAATTCCTCTGTGCTGGTTTTTTAGGTCTAGATTTATTTTCCTTTTTTGAACCATCTTGATCCAAAATAATAGCAACAACTTGTGAAACTTGTTTATCTCAGTACTTAGACAATTCTGTCTCAAGCAATCGTTGAATATCTTTAGCCATGGCGGCTTATCATGCCGGCTCATTTTTCCATGGAGTATATCATTAGCCCTTACTTAAGCCGCCATTACTCATCTGTACTATAATCATTAACCTGTAATTCCACCATTTAATTTAAGTCCGCAAATTACTTTCTTTGTAGCTCGTATTCTCACCATGCCGACAAAGACGACAATAGTTTGCAATTGGGTCCCTTCCACAGTCACTGACACCACTCTGAAGGATTTCGTTGCCATTGGATTTTTACCGGAGAAGAACATTATGTCTTACCGCGCTCCTGACCCTGCCGAAGAAAGACCTCAGCCCAAGGACGGCGAAGTCATTGTTTTTTACTGACCATATGAACCGTGGTTTTTCACCACCCGGCTCAAAATTCTTCAGAGATGTTCTGCATTTCTTCAAGATTCATCCACAAGACCTTGGACCCAATTCAATAACAAACATCTACAACTTTGAAGTTCTCTGCGAGGTTTATCTTCAAGAAGAAGCCACTGTTGAACTCTTTAGAGAGTATTTATATTTGAACCGCCAGAATGAATATACCAACAGCCCCAGCCTGGAACTTGGTGGAATTTCGATTGAGTGCCGACAGGGTGTCGTTTTTCCCTTAGTAGTCTTACCAAGCCATCCCAAGGATTGGAACCAAACTTGGTTTTATTGCAAAGACACATCGCTAGCTGATGAAAAACCGATGCCAGGTTATCGTGTGGAGCATCTTGACGCCAAGTTTTCACTTCCTGACAAGCTTTCTGTCGCTGAACGTAAGAATCTGATCCCAACCATCAAAAGGATTCAAGCTTTGTTAGGAAATGGCTTAACTGGATTTGACTTGATCCACTGTTGGATCGCATGGCGGGTCATCCCTTGGACCCGCCAATCCGACTTGATGTATAAATATGGCGGAGGCCCAGATGACCCTCTGCGTCATAGTTCTGTACAACTGACTGAAGAGGCCATTGTTGAAATGCCAACCACCCTCGTAAACAGTAAATACGAGGACTGCAGTAAAGTTGGACTGAATCCTTTCTGCAAGCTTAACCCGGCACCAGAGGAAAGTCCCTTTGACTCCCTTTTTTGTTCAGTAATTAAGTACTTGCATGACTTTTAACCTGTTATTTGTCTACATGCCAAATCTGACTTTTGGAAAGCCAAATATGATCATGAAGCTGCCAAGAAGGCCAGAGCCGCCGCCATAGCCGCCAAGAAGACAACCCGAAAATCCAAGAAGAAAAGAACTGCTTCTAATATGTTCAAGTTGGACAATATTTCTGAGTCGGAGGTAGCCCTTGACTCTCTTGGCCTGCTTTTTAACAACCTTATTGACACTGACTATTGCCAGGATGACACGGGGCCAGCCAAGCAATAGAAGAAGAGGTAACTATTTCCTCCGACTCAGCCCCTTTACCAAGGAAGAAAACTCGACTGGTAATCCAGAAAGTAAGGTTTTCACACCCTTTGGCTTATTTGGATCCTCATTTTCTTTTGAAAAAACAGCAACATGAGAGCCCCCGTCAGGCCCGGACTAGTGACGACAATGAACTGCCCTCCGGCTTACCAAAAACTCCTTGGAAACGGCAGAATGAGGTTTCTTTCACCTTTGTCTCTTGCTTTTATCAATGAATCTATTTCCATGCTCTCTTAACTGTGATTTCACTATTGCAGGAGGTTTCTCGTTCTTCTGGCGATTCTTCACAAACTCAATTTCTGGCTTTCAAGACTGCCCCTGGGTAAAGAAAATTATCTTTCTTCTGCATCTTTAAGTCTATATCATTATACTGACTCATGAAATTCTTCTTAGCGGTCAAGCAAAGCCCAACATAGCCAGGGTGGCTAAGCCGGCGGAAGACCTGAAAGACCCTGCTCCTGAACCGGCAATACCAACTCCTGCTCCTAAACAATCTGAAGCACCAGAAGACCCTGCTGTCAACATTCAATCAGACCTTCCTAAGCAGTCAGCTGATGAGACCATTCTCAATCCATCCACCATTGGGCCGTCTAGCTCAGCTAACCCGCCGGTGCCTTCTGACAATGATGTTCTAATCACTGTTAGTAGATTCGTTGAGTCGAGCAATCCAACTGTACTGGCCAGACACTCTGCCAAGCAAGAGGCTTTGGAAAGGTAGAAAGTGTGGTTTGACATCTCTCACTATGCTCACCTGAGTGTTAGTGACGTGTTATCTGGATACCTCAGTCATGTGCATTCCAGCTGTGACTCTGAAATCGAGATGGTCAAACAGCTGCAACTGAAATATGAGGTATGCTCTCTGGCTTTCATTAGTTTACATATACTCTGCTAACCCCCAAGTCTCCGGATTATGATGAACCTGAGTGATCTGTAGACATATGATATAGGTTGATGCACTGTCTTAGATTTTCCCTAAGTCCAGTGGATTAGCATAAATGTCACCTGTAGTCCCCAAGGGCCGGCTTAATTCATCATGAATGAGCCAGTACTTGACTTCATAACTGTCTTGAATTAAGCCTAACAAATGTTGTTATCCGGCTCAAGATGAAAAACTTTCTTAATATCATGCATTAGCCCCCAAGTGCCAAGCATTGTTACTTGTAAAACACTTGGGACTTCAATAATAAAAGAGTCATTTTTGCACTTAAAAATTGCTTTGGCAGACATTAGCCCCCAAGTGCCAAGTGGTGTTGCACTGCAAAGTGCTTGGGACTTTGATTATTATGACATTTATTGGAATAAATATTTGACACACCTGTGCATGTCTGTAGACCGCCATAACTGAATTGAGTTCTCAACTGACTGAATTAAAGACCCGGTTGGCGGCTCAAGAGACTGAGATAAAGAATGCTGACTCCAAACTCCAGTTGAGCCTATCTAAAGCAGAGAAACTGAAGACCAGTTTTGATGCGGAGAAAAAATCCTAGGCCGATGAAAAAACCTTGCTGATGCAGCGTGCTGAGACAGCCGAGGCGGCTCTCAAGGAGGTTACCATGGAGCTCACCGGTTTAAAAAACCATATGTCTCAGATGGTCTCTGCAATCTTCGGTGGGTCATTGCATTCTTTACTTAAACTCTATTTTTGCTAGATATATAAGCTGCCTGCTTAGCCTCTTAAAATACTCATAGGTCCCTGGAGTAGCAATCTAAGCTAAAACAGCTTGATAAAACTCAAGGCGGCTTACACCCTGG
This sequence comes from Triticum aestivum, assembly GCF_018294505.1. Lineage (NCBI taxonomy): Eukaryota > Viridiplantae > Streptophyta > Magnoliopsida > Poales > Poaceae > Triticum > Triticum aestivum. The sequence continues at coordinate 106,540,309 of NC_057794.1, read as the reverse complement.
TGGAGCAACTGTACACTGGAGCTCAACGGGCGCTTGCCATTATTTCCCCAGCCAACCAAGGACCAAACCTCTTGAGTGATGTCCTGAAGAAATTATCTATCTTACCTGCCAGATTTCAAGAGGTCAAGCGGTCTTGTGCCAGAGCCAGAGCTCTAACTGCTCTAAGCCACTCCAAAGCATGGGTGCCGGAGCTAGACCCGGCAGATGTAGCCAAGGGGTATCCCAGCCTTAAGGAAGATGGGACCCCGTTTGATCAAGATGATTTTGCTGCTTATGTGAGGGGAGTTCGTTCTCGGGCTACTATCCTTGGTGATGAGACCAATATTGATAAGTATTAGCCGGGTTTTGATGTTGAGAATAAAAAGATGGCGACGCCATCGTATAAAGTGACAGATCTCATCCCGCCGGTTCGCCAACACACCTTTGCCCCAGAAATTGACCTGTCTGGTCTAATTGACGATGAAGCTGAGTTTGTTGCTCTTCATGGCTTTTATTGGTCCAAGCCCAGTTTCCAACTAGTGGAGGAAGATGAAGCGGCAAGGGAGGAGTCGTAACCATCCAACTAATCCGGCTAAGATTTTAATGAACCGGCCTTTAGCTTAGCATCTGCTTAGGAGACAGAACAGTTTTAACCGTTTGGGCTCCCAACGCCTTGTAATAGGGTAGCTTTAAAACCCTGCATGTTCTACCTATGCCATCATGCATATCATACTGTGTACGACATTTTATCCGTCATGTCAATATATGCTTTATATCCTTTATCACATCTGAAGTGTTTAAACCTATTCTTGTATGTACAAGATGGGAAACTGTCCTGGCAGTTTATCGCTGGACGAGTCAAAACACCCAATACATAACTATGAAATTACCATAGCGGAATAATTAGAACCAGATGTAAAGATAAACAAGGCTGAAAAGCCTTTGATTAAAGAAAAACACAGATAAGTCTGTTTATGAACGACAATGTCATACCTGTGTTCTTTGATTCTGGAATGCCGGCTTATGTGACCCGGATAGTAAGGGTGACAACCCAATCGTTTTAGAAGTCAATACTCCATATGCTTGATGACTGTTATACATTGGCAACTTATTGTCAAAGAACTAAGCTGGTTTAAATTGAAACCAAACTTAAAATTAGATTCTAGACAACAAAAAACCAGTAAAATAAAAGAGCATCTTTCAAACAATGTAAATCAAGCATCAAGAAAAAATTTGGAGGCTCCTGATTCGAATACGATCAGTAAACCGGACCAAAGGGGTTAAGCTAGGATTCGAATACGATCATGTAGCCCCTAGTGGCTTTGGCGTTGCGCCGATCAAGAGGGTACCAACAGCTATGTTCTCTTTGGTTTGAATACGACCTATGTTTGAACAGGAAGCCCCCAAATGACCTTGAGAGGTTTTTAACGACCCTGATTCGAATACGATCCAAGTTGGACCCAAAAGGGGTTAAGCTATGATTCAGATACGATCAAGAAGCCCCCTAGTGAGTTTGGCTTTGCACCGATCAAGAGGGTTACGACAACTATGTTCTCTTTGGTTCGAATACGGCCTATGTTTGAATAGGAAGCCCCCTAGTGACCATGAGGTTTTAACGTCTAGATTTGAATACGATCATGAGCCGGACCAAGAGGGTTAAGCTAGATTCGAATACGATCAGCCTCCACTTGGTCGTGTTATACTTAAGATAACAAAGATACGTGATTATTAAGGCAAAAAAGGACAGAGGTCCTGTTTTATTATTTATCATAATATATACAACGTCAAAGTATGTACATTATGAGATCTGGTGGCTCAAGTGTAGTAAGGCCGAAGTTGAGCAATATTCCATGGCCGGCGGGTCTCTTCCTCCCACTTACGTGAGTCTTTGTGCTCTCGAACATCGATAAGGTAGTATGACCCGTTATTCAAGTTCTTGCTGACCACAAAGGGTCCTTCCCAAGGTGGGGATAGCTTGTGCGCATTAGACTGATCTTGGATGAGCCGGAGCACCAAATCACCTTCTTGAATGGTTCTTGACTTAACCCAGCGGCTATGATAACGATGCAGGTCCTATTGGTAAATCGCTAAGCGGGCTACTGCTAAGTCACGCTCTTCATCCAATCAATCAAGCGCATCCTGACGGGCTTGTTCGTTATCAGCTTCAATGTAAGCCGCCACTTGGGATGAGTCATGATGGATGTCACTGGGCAGGACTGCCTCTGCTCCATAGACCATGAAGAAAGGCGTATAACCTGTGGATCTGTTAGGGGTAGTATTGATACTCCATATCACAGAGGGTAACTCTTCCACCCAACAACCCGGCGTTCGTTGTAAAGGGACCATAAGCCAGGGTTTTACAGCTTTCAGGATTTCCTAATTGGTTCTTTCAGCTTGACCATTGGATTGAACTACTGATGAAACATCGAGCGGGATATGTTCTCGTTGACAGAACTCTTCCATAGCTCCTTGGGATTGGTTGGTGCCAATGTCAGTAATAATGCTGTGTGGAAAACCAAAACGAAAGATCACTTTCTTCATGAATTGAACCGCCGTGGCTGCATCACACTTACTGACCGGCTCAGCCTCAACCCATTTTGTGAACTTGTCCACTACCACCAAAAGGTGCGTCTTTTTATCTTTGGATCTTTTGAAAGGTCCAACCATATCAAGCCCCTAGACTGCAAATGGCATGAGCACCCATCGTGCGAAGTTTTGACACCCATCGCAACTACTGACCAGATCCTCCGCATCAGCGTGAGCCGTTAGCCAGTAAAAACCATGACGGAAATCTTTGGCCACAAGAGACTTTGAACCGGCATGATGGCCACAATCTCCTTCATGGATCTCATGAAGAATTTTTTGACCTTCTTCGGGGGAGACACAACGTTGAAATGCTCCGGTGACACTGCGATGATACAACTCACCATTAGAAATTGTCATTGACTTAGACCGCCGGGTTATCTGTCTAGCCAAGGTCTCATCCTCTGGAAACTCGCCCCGGGTCATATAAGCCAAATATGTCACTGTCCAATCTGGGATGACATGAAGAGCCGCCACCAATTGTGCTTCTGGGTCTAGAACAGCCAAGTCTTCCTCTGTAGGCAATTTGATAGAAGGGTTATGCAGAACATCTAAAAAAGTGTTAGGCGGCACCGGCTTATGCTGAGATCCCAACTGGCTTAAAGCATCAGTTGCCTCGTTCTTTCTGCGGTCAATGTACTCCACTTGATAACCCTTTAAGTGTCCAGCAACAGCGTCCACCTCATGGCGATAAGCCGCCATGAGAGGATCCTTGGAATCCCACTTGCCTGATACTTGCTGAGCCACCAAATCTGAGTCGCCAATGCACCGTACCCGGCTCAAACTCATTTCTTTAGACATTCGAAGACCATGGAGTAAAGCCTCATGCTCAGCTGCATTGTTAGTACAAGGAAACATCAACCGCAACACATAATAAAACTTGTCACCTCAAGGGGAAGTTAAAACAACTCCAGCCCTCGAGCCCTCCAATTACCTGGACCCATCAAAATGAATCGTCCAATATGTGTTGTCTGGCTTCTCTTCAGGTATTTGCAACTCCGTCCAATCGTTAATGAAATCCACTAGTTCTTGAGATTTGATGGCTGTACGTGGAACGTACTTCAAGCCATGAGACCCAAGTTCAATGGCCCACTTGGCGACTCGTCTTGTGGCTTCTCTATTTTGAATAATATCTCCTAAAGGAGAAGAGCTAACCACATTGATAGGATGACCCTGAAAGTAATGCTTAAGCTTCCGGCTCACCATGAATACCCCATAAATGAGTTTCTGCCAATGTGGGTATCTTTGTTTGGACTCAATGAGCACCTCACTGACGTAGTAAATAGGCCACACTGACAGCACATGTGTTAGCGGCCACATATAACAACAGTGGCACCTTATCAATGGGAGCAGCAAGAACCAGCGGCTCAGCGAGCTGTCTCTTCAGATCTTCAAAGGCAGAGTTAGCAGCATCACTCCAGACAAAATCATATGTCTTCTTCATCATTTGATATAACAACATAGCCTTCTCTCCTAACCGTCTTATGAACCGGCTTAAAGCTGTGACATGACCCGCCAGCCGCTGGACGTCATTGATGCACACCGGTTTAGCCAAAGACGTAATCGCCTTGATTTTCTCCGGGTTAGCCTCAATGCCTCTATTAGAAACCAAGAAACCCAAAAGCTTGCCAGCTGGGACTCCAAAAATGCACTTGGCCGGGTTAAGCATCATCTTGTAGACCCGGAGGTTATCAAAGGTTTCCTTCAGATCATCTACCAGAGTTTCCTTCTCTCTGGATTTCACCACTATATCATCCACATAAGCATGAACATTACACCCAATCTGATTATGAAGACAGTTCTGCACACACCACTGATAAGTCGCCTGGGCACTCTTACGCCCAAAAGGCATAGACACATAGCAGAAAGCTCCAAACGGAGTAATGAAAGCCATCTTCTCCTGGTCCTTAACTGCCATTTTGATCTGATGATAGCCAGAATAAGCATCCAAAAGCTCAAACGCTCACAACCCGCCGTAGCACCAATGATCTGATCGATATGAGGGAGAGCAAAAGGATCAGCCGGACAAGCCTTGTTTAAATCTATGTAATCCGCACACATACGCTAGGTGTCGTTCTTTTTTAGCACAAGCATCGGGTTAGCCAACCACTCTGGGTGAAAAGCTTCAACAATAAACCTGTAACGACCCGACCCAAAATCGGTCAAGTCTCTGTGTAGCTGTACCATCCCAAGATCATGCCGGCACACATAGTACATTGATGAAAGGATTCAAAGTTCAATCACACCTGAATTTATTACACGATTCCCATATCGAGTCTTTATTACATCATAATAAATTCGGCCGAAGGCCAACTCATGAGAAATAAACTAAATAAAGCTGCAGAAGCGTAGACGAATAGCGAGTCCATCCGACTCCATAGGGCAATCGCCAAGCGTAGATCGTAGCCTCACTCCTGGTTGGAAAACTCCTCTGCAACATGAGACGTTGCAGCCGTGTAGGTCAGCATTTTGAATATGCCGGCAAGTCACAGAGAAAGTCAATAATAACAATGCTAATACTATATGCAATTTGGTGTGGGGATCTAAGTTATGTTTTTTGCAAAAAAGCCAGTTTTTCCCTACAACGAAGGACTTGCTCACAAATACTACAAAATGTTGGTAGTTATTGAGATGGTTCCGCCAACCAATGTCTCATTCCCAATTATTAATTAACCCCTCAATTTAATTTATTTGTTCGGTGTTGAGATTTCCGAAATACTCCAATCTCCAGAGGCTCATTTGTCCGTAATCGGGGACACGGCTAATCGATTAGGTTGTTACTCTGCAGAGTCTTGTGTACTTTACCAGCAAGAATCGTTCCCTCCTTTATGTCCTCGCACTGCCTGGTGTTTCAAGACGGGATGAACGAAAGAGGGTCTTCCGTAGAGTTTCTCTGGGCACTACTGGTGCCCATCCATGTCCTACCATTCTTCTACATCTGCTGGCACCGTCCGTCCAGAGTCACGCCTAAGGTCAACCCAGCCAGAGCCCATAATGGCTTCTGGTTGCACAGGTAAACTTCCGGTCAATGGGTATCCATCCGTCTCTTCGTGGCTGGGTGAAACTTTCCGCAAGATGTCATGGCGCTTCTGCATGCATCCCGGCCATCCGCTGGTTCCTCCAGGGTGCCCGTCAACCATCCTCCACCCAGTAGTGAATTTGAAGTCCATCTTGAGCTTGAAGTCATGGGGTTGTCATCATCTTGACTCTCACATCTCCCTTATGACTCTCTCAACCAACCCCATCTACAAGCATAGCAAGATAAACTACATTGTCCCAGGCAATAGTAGCAAGGGGAATTGGGTTCATCCTACCTCATGATACTACTGAAGACATAACTTAAAATTCTCCTATTGCCTTCATGGTGGGGAGGAATAATTCTAATGCAACAAAATCATTGGTATTGTAAAACATGATCAAATGACTTCCCTGGCTGACGGTCTTCAAACGCTAGTGACTCAAGATTGCAAGCTTCGCACTCCGGAAATTCTATCGAGTCAAACAATAGCACAAATAAATATTCCACTAAATATCATAACAACAAGCTAAAGGAAATCACACAAATACTCAAACCAAAACCAAAGAAAACTCGAAGAACTCCAAACCAACAACTAGCAAGAAGAAAGAAAAAAACATTTTTATTTTATTGTAAATAAAAGGACACCCTCTATAACTATAGAAACAAATCTAAAATATACTATAACAGAGGTGAAAAAAATCCTAAATTAATTAGAACAACAGAAAATAGCAGCAAGCTAAAAAAACTAGAAAGGTTGTTTCTGAGTAAAACTATTTTTAAATAAAGACTAAAAATACCCAAATAAATTCCTACTTCTAGGCAAGGTCAAAACAAAGCAGTGAAAAAAAGGAATCACTAAAAAATAATAATCCTAACTCAATTTATAGCAGAAATACTAATCTGACTAAAACTAATATAAAACTATTTTTATAAACTTAAACATGGACGAATCTATTTTCCATAGAAACTATAGGAAATTTGTAAACTAACAAAAAAATTATCAACTAAAAATATTAAACAACCTAATAGATATAGAATTTACAAGAACATAACTACTCTGTTTTAAAAACAGGAACTAAAAATAACTAAAAAAAACAAGCGCTACTGGCCTATCTAACGCTCAGGCGAACACTAACTAAAACGCGCCCGCGACTAAACAGAATAATTGACCGGTTAGATCAATTAAGAAACCGTAACTAAACCGGGAAAAAGACCGAACTATCCAAAAAAACCAAACCTTTCGGGTGGTCTAATCTAGACCCTAGGTTTCAGATCGGACGGCGAGGGGAGGTGGCAACTTCCTGCGGCGGTGGTCGACGGTGATAGAGGGTGCTTGCGGTTGGCGTCGAGCGGAGTGGGGTCTACGGTGGTCGGCGAAGGTGGCGAAGACGTCTGGGAGAGGCGGCGGAGTGTTGCGGAGGCGGTGGTGATGTCGAGGTCGCTCGGGGACGTCGAAAACGGCTGGGGCGTCGACGGCGGGGTCCTGGTGAGCTGCAGCTCCAGCGAAGAGCGGCGGTGCTCGGGCGGCTTCCTGTAGGCGTCGAGGGAGATCGAAAGAATGTCAGGGGAGTGTGGGAGGATGAGGCGGTTTGCGTGGTGGAGTTTGGAGGTCGAGGGGTTGCTCATAGGCGGCGGTGGCGGCGATGAACTGCAGCGGCGGCGGCGAGATCCAAACGTCGACGGCGCGAGCAACGGTGTGAGTTGGGGAAGGGTTTATGGGGGGTTCGGAAGAGGAGAGGCGTATGTATTTATAGGACACGCTTTCATGGAGGAGGGGCATCTCGGGTTAGGGTTTTGGGAGCGCGGACGTCGAGGGCTTGCGAGATTCTGGCGCTGGTTGTTGCGGGGGGAAGGAGGTGTGGTGGGGTCGGGGTGTCGGTGACAGAGGGAGAGGGGGGTTCGGTCAGGGGACCGAAGCGGAGATGGCTTGGGTGTGCGTGCGGCTGGGCTGCGGCTCGGCTCGTTGCTGGGCCGCGTCGGGTGGCTGGCTGGGCCGGTTGGCCTGGCCAGCTCGGGGGTTTCTTTTCCTTTTTTTGAATAATGACAAAGAGAGAAAACTAAATATAGAGAAAACTATAGTATTTTTATATATGACATATATATATACATCAAAATTCTCACGGGAAATAATCCTACAACGTGGACATTTTTCCAGAGGCAAAACACAAACTAAAAAAAACATCTTCTAGAAATCCCAAATAAGAATCAAATTTGAATTCAAACTTTTTGGCCATATTTTTCTTCTGACATTTTTGGAGTGTCATGTTTACTCCTCTCATACTTTTGCTCAAGTATTTTGTCAGGCATTTCTTTTTTGAAATAAATTTCAATTGCCAAGTTGAATCCAATTCAAACAAAACTCAAATGCCTCTGAAAATTCCAAATGCCACACAATTTCAAACAATATGCATAGATGCTTAACTAAAATCTGTAAAACATTCCAAATTGAAAATTTGGGATGTTACAAACCCGGCCGCCAAGAGCCGGGCCACCTCTTCTTCAATAGCCTTGTGTCTTTCCTTGTTGAACCGCCGAAGAAACTGCCTGACCGGTTTAAACTTGGGATCAATATTGAGGGTGTGCTCAGCGAGTTCTCTTGGTACACACGGCATGTCAGAAGGCTTCCATGCAAAGATGTCCCGGTTCTCACGGATGAACTCGATGAGCGCGCCTTCCTATTTGGGATCCAAGTTAGCACTGATTATGAATTGTTTGGATGAGTCACCAGGCACAAAATCAATCATCTTGGTATCGTCAGCTGACTTAAATTTCAATGCCAGCTCATGCTCCGTAGTTGGCTTCTTCAAAGATGGCATGTCCGCCGGGTCAACATTATCCTTGTAAAACTTCAATTCCTCTGTTGCACAAATAGATTCGGCGTAAGCACCATCACCTTCTTCGCATTCCAAGGCTATCTTCCGGCTTCCATGCACTGTGATGGTGCCCTTATAACCCGGCATTTTAAGTTGCAAATAAACATAGCACGACCGTGGGATGAACTTAGCATAAGTCGGTCGTCCAAATAGAGCGTGATATGGGCTTTTGATTTTGACCACTTCAAAATTTAATTTCTCAGCCCTAGAATCATGCTCATCTCCAAAGGTACTTCCAATTCAATCTTACCAACTGGGTATGCCGACTTACCATGCACCACTCCATGAAAAACAGTGTTGGACGTCTTAAGACTTTTGTCCATCAACCCCATTCGACGAAATGTCTCATAATACAGGATGTTGATGCTACTGCCTCTGTCCATGAGCACTTTAGTGAACTTATATCCACCAACCCGAGGCGCCACCACCAAAGCCAGATGACCCGGATTGTCAACCCGGGGTGGGTGATCCTCCCTACTCCACAAAATAGGTTGCTCAGACCATCTCAAATAACAGGGAACCGCCGGCTCAACAGCGTTGACCTCTCTCTTATGAAGTTTTTGGTCCCTTTTGCATAAGCTGGTGGTGAACACATGATACTGCCCACTACTTAGCTACTTTGGGTTACTCTGAAACCCGGATTGCTGCTGTTGCTGACCTCCTTGGCCAGATTGGTGATTATAACCACCTTGATTACCTTGAGGGCCCTGGCCATGAAAACTGCCACCGCCTGAATTGCCGGTCGGGCCATGAAAGCCGTCGCTGCCTGAACCGCTGCCAGGTCCATGATTACCGTCGAACATGTTAAATTCTTGAAAGCCTTCATGATCGTACAGTCTTTCCATAGATGGGTGGCCGGCTTCTCCCGGGTGTCGTGTCTTGGACAGGGTTCATTCATAAACTGCTCGAGGGTGGGACCTGACCCGCCTGACCGAGGAGGTGGTCTCCCCTTACGCCATTGATTGTTGCCCTGTGCGTTGGTGTTAGCCACAAACTCCAGACTACCATCAGCCTTACGTTTATTATTACCTCCTTGATTTGTCAGGTTATGCTGGTGACCCTTGCCGTTCCGTTCTTCTTTCCCTCCCCTTGCTTCTCTTTGTCAGACACAGGATCTTTGGTACTATCAGAGTCGGCATATTTGACCAGAGCCGCCATCAGCTGGCCCATGTCATTACAATCACGCTTGAGCCGCCCCAGCTTCTGTTTCAGAGGTTCAAAATGGCAATTTTTCTCCAACATTAAGACCGCGGAGCCGGCATCAATCTTATCAGATGAATGTATTATTTCCTTCACCCGGCGCACCCAATGGGTCGTGGATTCACCTTCCTCTTGCTTGCAATTAGTCAAGTCCATAATCGACATGGGTTGCTTGCATGTATCTTTGAAGTTTCGAATGAACCGGGCCTTTAGCTCTACCCATGAGCCGATGGACTTGGGTGGCAACTCCTTCAACCAAGTGCAAGTCGTTCCAACCAGCATCATAGTGAAGTACTTAGCCATTGTTGCATCGCTGACCTCCAGCAATTCCATAGCCATCTCATAACTTTCAATCCATGCCCTGGGCTGTAAGTCGGCTGTGTAATTAGGCACCTTCCGAGGCCCCTTGAAATCCTTTTGCAAGCGCTCATTACGCAGAGCCGGCACCAAGCAAGGGACACCTCCTGTCCTCATGGCCACACCTTCTTCAATAGAGGTCATCGGATAAACCGGAAAAACCTGGTGAGCCGCTTGCTCAGCTGCTTGTTGAACCGCCCGCTCAGCCTCTTGGCAGATCCTATCCTGGTCAACCAAGTTAAGAGCTCCATCATGCACCGGGTCATGCCTGCGTGGCTGGTTACGGTGCTGGGCGTTGCTTGACATGGACGCTTAATCCATATGCCTGCTATAGCTTGGGCTCCGGCTTGGGCGAGGGGTTGAATGAATCCTGTCTCGACTATAAGAGTATGAGTCCTGCTGTGCCAGAGCCGTCTGAAGAAGATCTCTGACCCTTCGCGTTTCAATCGCCGTTGGGGAGTCGCCTTCCATTGGGAGAGCCGCCAAACATGCCGATGCAGCGATTAGATTCTCCAAAGGGTTAGAAAAATGACCCGGCAGTGTTGGTGTATAACAAGGCGGAGACGTATTCACATGAGGGGGTTCCATAGCTCGTGGCTGAACCGGCGACCCAGCCCCGGGTGTTGTAATCCGGTTTGCCTTCGGCGGGTTACTGGGACCGGCCCCGGGCGTGTGGAAGAGATTCCTAGGATCGTAAGTCAGAGGTGGACGTGATTGAGTCTTCTGGTGCCTTCTCCTCATGACCTCATTTGATGCGTTCAGATCCATCGTGAACCGAAAAGTCTCTGATTGAAGCTGCTGAGCCCGAGCATCCAAAGCCGCCCGCTCTGCAGCCATCCTGTCGTCCTCTGCTGCCAAGTTTTCCTTGGCCTGTGCTACCTCCCTGTGTAACCGTGCCACCTCCACATCATGTTGAGCCTTATCCGCCGGCTTGACCACGGTGGTCAACAGGGCCGTCATCCTATCCATGAGATCCATCAGCACCTGAGCCGGCAGGCGTGCGGGGTCTCCTGACCCAGCCGCTGCCGACCCAGTGGTTATTGCTGCCGCAGCCGTAGAGTTTTGAGCGGGCTGCGTACCAATCATGAAGACCCCCGCTCTGTTCGGTGGCTCAAAGGGGTCTGGAATACTGCTGCCATCGGAACAGCCCGCAAGCCCGCCATCTTGTAGTTGATACAATGAATCTGTCTCGCCTGTGGACGACTCACCGTCAGAATTGACGGCCGTCTCACCGCCATCCACAGATCCTTTAGAAAACTCCCCTCCATGGATGCAACCCATGAAGGCACGCCTCACGGCGGGCTGAGTCCGGGCGGGTCTCGCACGCTGAGCCATCTCGATGAGGTCGATGCAGATGTCCGGCTCAGGGGCCGGCTCGCCAATCCGGCCGATGAAGACGTGGATTCCGCCGAAGGGGACCCGGTACCTGTACTCAATTGAGCCGGCGTCGGGGCCCCAGCCTGCGTCGTCGATGTAGAGCTTGCCGCGACGACTCTTGGTCATCCGGCCCACAGCGTATCCCTTGAGCCCTTCGAAGCTGCCCTTCAAGAACTCAAATCCACCGTGCACTGGCCCCACGGTGGGCGCCAACTGTCGTGGAATTGTCACGGCAGATGTCCTAGTGAAAAGACTTAGTCGTGGAGCCATCGCAACTAGGAAGCTTAAAGGGGTTCTCATGACAAAGGACACGAGAGGTTTTTATACTGGTTCGGCCCCTCGCGGTGAAGGTAAAGCCTAGTCCAGTTGATGTGGTATTGCTAGGTTTCGATGACCAAGGAGCAAAATACGCTAGCTTGGCTCTCGATCTGTTATTTCTTGCTCTTAAGCCGCCGCCGGGTCGTCCCCTTATATACACGGGTTGACGCCCTGCGGCCTATAGAGTCCCGGCCGGCTCATACAATGTGTCTGGCTCGGTGACAACTCTTACATGCCTTATCTTACAAGTCTTATTCATACATGGCGGTTTACAATTACGGGCCTTAAGCCGCCTCTGGGCTTGGGCCTACTACAAGCTTTATCATAAACTGTCACCTTGTATATTCACCGGGCTTTCTTTTAAGTAACCCGCCATTGGGATTGACCCGGCCCCTCCTAGGGGGGGTCATACCTGGTAGTCATATCCCCTACATTAGGCCCCAAGTTGATTTGAACTTTGTTCTTGTCAATCTGCAACACTTAGAAAAAATACATCTATTACTGCTGCGAAAGCCTTGTAACCCGCCATGATATAAATATCACCGGAAATGGATGCACAGTTTGCAAATGGAAAGCAAAACAAGAATGACACAATTCTGCGATTAACAGCACGATGCCACTTAGAATGCCACAAGAAACTAAGCTACTGCATTCCAACATAGCAACAAAGCATATGGCACTGATGTGCAAGAGATGCTTGACAAAACATGAACACTGAGCTATGGCTAAATCACACTAGAACAGGTTCAAACAAGCATGGCAAAAGTGCAAAAGATATCAGCTTCACAAACATGGAGAAATTACTAACATGTCAAAAACAACATCAGGAAGCAATGTTTAGAGCAAGCAAACAACATGCTACAGGAACATATCATAGAAAACAAAGGCATGACATGAATCTACTAAAAGCATAGATCAAAAGTCCCTTACTGATCATGATCCAAAAAGGCACAAAAGATATGATGGAACCCATGTAAACATAGCAAGTTTTATTAACAGTTTCAAACTTGGCAGAAAAACAGAGCATAGCATAAACAGATTTATGATAGCGACTTTGCGAGCTCAAATCATTCACCACAAAGCATTGCATGACAAAACAAGCATACCAACCGCAAGATGATATGTTCAGGAAGCTAACCATGGCAAGAGCAAGTTCATAGGATGCATGGATCACTAGCAACAACCATGGCAATATTGATTAACATGTTAACATTCTGCTAGGAACATTTTATAGAAAAAGTAGAGCAAGAACAAGACATGCTAGGCAACTCCATAATTGTAAACAGTGGCATGGATGGATAGAGCATAACCACATGTTCAAAACATCCTTACTGAAGTATCCCAATATAAGCATGGAACTCACTATAGCATCAAGTTTACATGGCAACAAAATAACAGCAGGAAAAAGATTTAGCAAAATCCTAAGTCCCTGAAAACAGCAACGTCACGAAGCCTAGTTTGCATGCTTGTGCTAGTCACCACATAGATCACAAAAATACAAGACAAGCAGCTCTCTAAATATTTCATGATGTAGTTCAAGACACATGTAGACCTCAAGCTCATATGATGCACACATCAAATGCAACAAAAATGACAAAACCTCATAAACTGACAAGTACCACTAGTTAACATTTTATAGCACTCTTGCATCAATGAAAAAGGCATCATAATGTACAGTATCATGCATGGAAATGCTTCTATCGTGAAGAGCTCAACGAGACAAACAATTCAACATATCATATGTATCATTTGGAGCAACGAGCGCGGAGATAGGATGCGATGAACATGGCATGAAAATATCAGGGACTTAGAGAATTTCTAGGTCAACCTCCGGGTCCGGATCTAGGGTTCCGGGCACAGGAACCGAGGCGGCGGTGGATCTCGCCGGAGAAACATCGCGCGGTGGCCAGAGCTTGGGGAGGAAGGTGGCCGGAGCCGGAGTGTCGCCGAAGTCGGGGCGCCGGCATCGAGGGGAGAGGCGGCGACCTTGGCGTCGATGCGGTGGCAGGGCGGCGAGGCAGTGGGGCCGGTGACGAGGGAGCACGGGCGGCGTGGGGCGGCGGCGGCGGCGCTGGAGCAGCTCGGTGGTAGCGGCGGCCGGCGACGGCAAGGCCGGCCGCCGAGGAGGCGGCGCGTGGCGACGCACGCGGACGACACAATGGGCTTGGGGGTCGGGAGCGGGCCGAGCGGGCAAGCGGCGCGGGAGGCGGTGGAGGACACATGGCGCGACGGGGTTGGCTGCGGGCGCGGCGACGGACGTGTTCGGCACGGACGGACATGTCCGGCGGCGGAGGGGGTGTTGGCTAGGGTTTCGCCGAAAATGGAGGGGAAGGAGCTTTTATATTGGTAGAGGGAGTTTGGAGTGTCCAAATGAGGTGTACTTTTATATTGCTAAACGGAGGTCATGGAGATGGTTTAGGTGGGTTATTGGGCCGTTTTGGACGGGTATTGGGCTGCAACACACGAGAGACTTTTGCAGTTCCCCGGTTAACCGTTGGAGCATCAAACGGCCTCCAAATGGAACGAAATTTGACAGGTGGTCTACCGGTGGGGTACCAAGGCCACTTGGCAAATATCGGTCCATTCCGAGAACGTTTAACACCCGCTCCTGAAAAGAGATATGAGGGGTGCGTCGGTGCATGTAGGAGTGTCGGATTGCGAAACGGACAACGGGGAAAATGCTCGGATGCATGAGACGAACACGAATGCAAATGCAATGCACATGATGACATGATATGAAATGCATGATGTGAACAAAATGCAAAACGAAGACAAAAACCCAACCATGAAGGGAATTTCATAACTTAAGGCTGAAAATGGCAAGAGTCGGAGTTACAAATATGGCAAATTACATCCGGGGTGTTACACGTATTGAATAAAATGTTTGCAGATTCCAGCTTAGTCCATGGCACTCTTGCGCTATTATTATTTTCACATCATTCTGTCATGCAAGTGAAAGACAATAATGACGATATTCGATGAACTGGTCGTGGCAGAGAGAAACTGGTATGAACTCGACTTGTTATGTTTGTGTAAATATGTTTAACCTAGTATCCATGATTCAGCCCATTATGATTAAACATGTTTTCAATGACAATTAGAGATTATAGTTTCTCATGCCATGCATAAGTAGCTGGGAGTGGATAATGATTTATCTTGGATATCAACATTGCGTTAAAATGATTGTGATGTAGTATGATGATATGGCATCCTCCTCTGAATGTTCGAGTGGCTTGACTTGGCACATGTTCATGCATGTAGTTGAAATCAAAACGAACATAGCCTCTATGACATTTATGTTCATGGAGTTCATATCCTACTCATGCTACTGTCCAATATTACTTATGCATAATGCATGTTCATGATCGTTGTTACTCTCTAGCTTCCCGCTTCTCAATCTAATTGCTAGCCTTCGCCTGTACTAAGTGGGAATTCCGCTTGTACATCAAAAACCTTGAACCCAAAGTTATTCCAGATGAGTCCATCATACGTACCTATATGCGGTATTACCCTGCCGTCCTAAGTAAATTTGCATGTGCCACCTCTAAAAACTTCTAAAAAATATATATGCTTTTAGTGTGCCTAAATCATTCATGGAACGACAGGAGGTAGTCGGTATCTTCCATGCTAAGCAGGTTATTCTAAGGTCGAGTGTTTATTCACTCGCCATCGCACGAGAAAAGGGCGGTAATAGGGATGCCCAGTCCCAAACTGCAAACAGAAAAAGCTTCCAAAAAATCAAACAACAACTCCCAATGGAGTCAAAACCTTTACTTATCGCTTGGGAACCGCCACTAGCGTGCTTAGCATGGAAGATATTGATAACTGATAGTCATGAAGTAAATGATAAGGGTGCATGCCTCAAAATATCATTTACCTCTGTTTTATAAACTTGAGCTCTCGCACCTCTGCAAATCACTGCTTCCCTCTATGAAGGGACTATCTATTTACTTTTATGTTGTGTCATCACCTTCTAAAACAAGCGCCAGAACCTGAGAGAACTCCTGTTGTTGGGGATATAACTACCAGGTATGACCCGCCCAGGAGGGGTCGGGTCAATAACAATGGCGGATTAACTAAAGGAAGCTCGAAGAATATACAAGGTGACGGTTTATAGTAAGCTAAAGCCCAGAGGCGGCTTAAGTCCCATGAGTATAAACCGCCATGTATGATAACACTTGTAAAGTAAGGCATGTAAAAGACGTCACCGAGTAGGACACGTTGTATGAGCCGGCCGGGACTCTGTAGGCTGCAGGGCGTCAACCCATGTATATAAGGGGACGACCCGGCGGCGGCTTAGGGCAAGAAACAACAGATCGAGAGCCAAGCTAGCGTATTTCGCTCCTTGGTCCTCGAAACCTAGCAATACCACAACAACTGGACTAGGCTTTACCTTCACCGCAAGGGGCCGAACCAGTATAAACCTCTCATGTCCTTTGTCCCGATTAACCCGTTTAAGCTTCCTAGTTGCGATGGCTCCACAACTAAGTCCTTTCACTAGGACATCTGCTGTGACAATTCCATGATAGTTGGCACCCACCATGGGGCCAACGAACGGTAGATTTGAGTTCTTGAAGGGCAGCTTCAAAGGGCTCAAGGGATACACTGTGGGCCGGATGACCAAGAGTCGTCACGGCAAGCTCTACATCGACGATGCAGGCTGGGGCCCTGAGGCCGGCTCAATTGAGTACGGGTACCGGGTCCCCTTCGGCGGAATCCATGTCTTCATCGGCCAGGTCGGCGAGCCGGGCCCTCAGCCGGACGTCTGCACCAACCTCATCGAAATGACTCAGCGTGCGTGACCCGCCCGGACTCAGCCGGCTGTAAGGCGTGCCTTCGTAGGTTGCATCCATGGAGGGGATCTTTCTGAAGGATCCGTGGATGGTGGCGAGACGGTTGTCCACTCTGACGGTGAGTCGTCCACAGGTGAGACGGATTCATTGTATCAACTACAGGATCGCGGGCTTGGGGGCTGTTCCGATGGCAGCAGGATTCCAGACCCATCTGAGCCACTGAATCGAGCTGGGGTCTACATGGCTGGCACTCAACCTGATCAGAATTCTACGTCCGTGGCGGCGGTAACCACCGGATCAGTGGCAGCCGGAACCGGAGACCCCGTGTGCCCACCGGCTCAGTTGCTGATGGATCTCATGGACAGGATGACGACCTTGTTGACCGTCGTGGTTGAGCCAGCAGATAAAGCTCAGCACGATGCAGAGGTGGCACGGTTACGTGGGGGGGGGTAACACAAGCTAAGGAGAATTTAGCAGCGGAGGACGTAAGGATGGCTGCAGAGCAGGCGACTCTAGATGCTTCTGCTCAGCAGCTTCAAGCAGAGACTTTCCGGCTCTCGATAGATCTAAACGCATCAAATGAGGTCATGAGGAGGAGGTACCAAAAGGCTCAATCACGTCTGCCTCTGACTTATGATCCTAGGAACCTCTTCCACACACCTGGAGCTGGTCCTAGTAACCCGCCGGAGGCAAACCAGATCATAACACCCGGGAATGGGGCGCCGGTTCAACCGCGGGCCATGGACCCCCCCCCCCATGTGAATACTGCTCCGCCTCATTACACACCAATACCACCGGGTCACTTTTCTAACCCTTTGGAGAATCTTATCACTGCGTCGGCTCGTTTGGCGGCTCTCCCGATGGAAGGCGACTCTCCGACAGCGATCGAAACACAAAGGGCCAGAGAACTTCTTCAGACGGCTCTGGCACAACAGGGTGCATATTCTTATAGTCGAGATAGAATCCATTCAACCCCTCGCCCAAGCCGAAGCCTGAGCTATAGCAGGCATATGGACTCAGCGGCCATGTCAAGCAACACCCAACGATGTAACCAACCACGCGGGCATGACCCGGCCCAGGGTGGAGCTCTTAACTTGGTGGACCAGGAGAGGGTCCGTCAAGAGGCTGAGCGGGCGGTTCAACAGGCGGCTGAGCTGGTAGCTCACCAAGTTTTTCTGGTTTATTCAGCGACCTTTGTTGAAGCGGGTGTGGCCACAAGGACAGGAGGTGTCCCTTGTCTTGTGTCGGCTCTGCGTAATGAGCGTTTGCCAAAGGACTTTAAGGGGCCTCTTAAGGTACCTAATTACACAGCCGACCTGCAACCCGGAGCATGGATTGAAAGTTACGAGATGGCCATGGAGTTATTGGAGGTCAGTGACGCAGCAATGGCTAAATACTTCACCATGATGTTGGATGGAACAGCTCGCACTTGGTTGAAGGGGTTTCCACCCAACTCCATCGGCTCATGGGCAGAGTTAAAGGCACGGTTCATTCAGAACTTCAAAGATACCTGTAAATAGCCCATGTCGATCGTGGACTTGACTAACTGCAAGCAAGAGGAAGGCGAATCCATGACCCATTGGGTGTGCTGGGTCAAGGAAATAATACATTCATCTGATAAGATGGATGCCGGCTCCGCGGTATTAATGTTGGAGAAAAATTGTCGTTTTGAACCTCTGAAATAGAAGCTGGGTTGGCTCAAGCGTGACTGTAATGACATGGGCCAGCTGATGGCGGCTCTAGTCAAATACGCCGATTCTGACAGTACCAAGGACCCCGTGTCTGACGAAGAGAAGATAGGGAAGGGAAAGAAGAACGGCAATGGCAAAGGTTACCAGCACAACCCGGCGAATCGAGGAGGTAATAAACGTAAGGCTGACGGTAGCCTGGAGTTTGTGGCTAACGCCAATGCACAGGGCAACAATCAATGACGCAAGGGGAGGCCACCTCCTCGGTCTGGCGGGTCAGGTCCCACCCTTCAGCAGCTGTGAAATGAACCTTGTCCAAGACACGACACCCGGGAGAAGCCAGCTACCCATCTGTGGAAAGATTGTATGATCATGAAAGCTTTCAAGAATTCCAACATGTTGGATGGTAACCACAGACCTGGCAGCAGCTCAGGCGGTGGCGGCTTTCATGGACCGGGCGCCGGTTCAGGCGGTGACGGTTTCCACGGCCAGGGCCCTCAAGGCAGCCAGGGCAGATATAATCAGCAATCTGGCCAAGGTAATCAGCAGCAACAATAGTCCGAGTATCAAAGCAACCCGAAGCAGTTGAACAGTGGGCAGTATCACGTATTCACCACCGGTTTGTGCAAAAGGGATCAGAAATTTCATAAGAGGGCTGTAAATGTTGTTGAACCGGCAGTTCCACATTTTTGAGATGGTCGGAGCAGCCCATCATATGGAGTAGGGAAGACCACCCTTCCCGGTTTGATAATCCGGGTCATCTAGCTTTGGTGGTGGCAGCTCAGGTTGGCGGATACAAGTTCACTAAAGTGCTCATGGACGGAGGCAGTAGCATCAACATCCTTTACTATGAGATGTTCCGTCGCATGGGGTTGATGACAAAAGTCTTAAAACATCCAATACTATTTTTCATGGAGTTGTGCCTGGTAAATCGGCATACCCAGTTGGTAGGATTGAGCTAGAAGTAGCCTTTGGGGATGAGTATGATTCTAGGGCTGAGAAATTAACTTTTGAAGTGGTTAAAATCAAAAGCCCGTATCACGCTCTGTTTGGACGTCCGACTTATGCTAAGTTCATGGCACAGGCGTGTTATGTTTATCTGCAACTCAAAATGCCGGGTTATAAGGGCACCAACACGGTGCATGGAAGCCGGAAGATAGCCCTGGAATGTGAAGAAGGCGATGCTGCTTACGCCGATTCTATTTGTGCAACAGATGAATTGAAGTTTTATAAGGATAATGTTGACCCGGCAGACATGACATCTTTGAAGAAGCCAACTACGGAGCATGAGCCGGTGCTGAAATTTAAGTCAGCTGATGATACCAAGATGATTGATTTTGTGCCTGGCGACTCATCCAAACAGTTCATTATCAGTGCTAACTTGGATCCAAAATAGGAAGGCGCGCTCATCGAGTTCATTCGTGAGAACTGAGACATCTTTGCATGGAAGCCGTCTGACATGCCGGGTGTACCGAGAGAACTCGCTGAGCACACTCTTAATATTGATCCAAAGTTTAAGCCGGTCAGGCAGTTTCTTCGACGGTTTAATGAGGAAAGGCGCAAGGCTATTGGAGAAGAGGTGGCCTGGCTTTTGGCAGCCGGGTTTATTGTTGAAGTTTTTCACCCAGAGTGGTTGGCTAACCAGGTGCTTGTGCTAAAAAAGAACGGCACTTGGCGTATGTGTGTGGATTACACAGATTTAAACAAAGCTTGCCCGGCTGATCCTTTTGCTCTCCCTCGTATTGATCAAATCATTGATGCTACGGCAGGTTGTGGGTGTCTGAGCTTTTTGGATGCTTATTCTGTTTATCATCAGATCAAAATGGCGGTTAAGGACCAGGAGAAGACGGCTTTCATTACTCCATTTGGAGCCTTCTGCTATGTGTCTATGCCTTTTGGGCTTAAGAGTGCCCAGGCGACTTATCAGCGGTGTGTACAGAATTGCCTTCATAATCAGATTGGGCATAATGTTCATGCTTACGTGGATGATATAGTGGTGAAATCCAGAGAGAAGGAAACCTTGGTAGAGAGAAGGAAACCTTGGTAGCTGATCTGAAGGAAACCTTTGACAACCTCCGGGTCTAAAAGATGATGCTTAACCCGGCCAAGTGTGTTTTTGGAGTCCCAGCTGGAAAGCTTTTGGGCTTTTTGGTGTCTAACAGAGGCATTGAGGCTAACCCAGAAAAAATTAAGGCGGTCACATCTCTAGCTAAGCCGGCGTGCATCAATGACGTTCAACAGCTGGCGGGTCGAGTTGCAGCTTTGAGCCGATTTATAAGCCGGTTGGGTGAGAAGGCTATGCCGTTGTATCAAATGATGAAAAAGATGGATGACTTTGTCTGGAGTGACACTGCCAACTCCGCCTTTGAAGATTTGAAAAGACAGCTTGTTGAGCCGCCGGTTCTTGCTGCCTCCATTGAGAAGGGGTCACTGCTATTATACGTGGCTGCTAACTCATGGGCCGTCAGTGTGGCCATTGTTGTGGAGCACAAGGAGGCTGGCAAGGAACATCCGGTTTAACGGCCAGTTTGCTACATTAGTGAGGTGCTCATTGAATCCAAGCAAAGGTATCCGCATTGGCAGAAGCTTGATTATGGGCTGTTCATGTGTAACACCCCAGATGTAAAACTTCCCATTTTGGCAATATATCCATCTTGTTCTTCTTCTATTCTAAGTGTTTTTCCTCTTTGTGGGTTTTCTTTTTGGGTTTGTTTGGTTTGTATTTGCTTTGTCATATCTCTTTTGTCATCCATTGTTGCATTATGCCCTCATCATATGTTTGCATCATGTGCATATCTATGTGTGTGTTGGGCTTATGCCAACTTGCTTTTCCATGACATTCACACATGTTATGTTGTTGCATGATCTATGTGTGTTCCATGCATCACCACCTCCATGCATCACCACCTCCATGCATCACCACCTCTCCTTCTATTCCTTTCTTTTGACAAGTGCCACTTTCCCTTCTCTTTTAATGTTCATCTTCTCCCTGTAAATCTTGCACCATGTGTAAATCCTCTCTGCCAATTTTCAACTCGGTTGAATATGTTTTGGTTAGGTTAAAAATTGACTCAAGTTTGAATTTAATTCAAACTTGATTTAATTTTCTTCCTTTAAAAATCCCCAAAGCAATTTAATCAAATGGCCCATAACTCTAGGAGCTTGAGGATATTTTTATATCTGCAAAACTCCTCTCCTAGCCCCTGGCCTTTTTATTTTCCTTGCAGCTGCTTTTTAGTTAAATGGCAAATAAAGGGAAAGGAAAAGGCCTTACCTGGGCCTCCCACAGCCAGCAGCCCACCTAGGCACCACAGCCAGGCGCAACCCGGCAGCCCTTCCAGCCCACGCGTACAGAGGCGTCGTCAACCTACTGTACGGTGCACATCCAGCATGTCCACGTCGACAACCTCGTTGATTTGATGGCCGTCCGGCGTGCCTAGCCTCTATATATCATGTCCTAGACCTAACCCTATCCTCCCTCGACCGACCCCCCCTCCCTTTCTTCCCTCTCTGCCGCGAGGTGAGCCTCCACGCCCAAGCCATCGCCCTGCCCACCATGCTCCGGCCGAGCTTGAGCTCGAGCTCAGGGTAGCTTGTCGCCGCGCCTCCGACCCCCTCGGCAGTCGTGGAGAGGAATGCCAAGTCCCTCTTCGTCCCTTGCCACCGCGCCCGCACCGCCACGGCCTCTGGACCTCTCCGACCTGTCTCCTCCCTCTTCTTCATGGACCCGAAGCCCTCGCCAAGTTCAGTACTGCCGCGCGTCGTCTCCGTCGAGTCCCCGGCCTCGTATTCTTGTCCTAGGTGATCTAGGTAACCTCCCTTCCGTCCCCGATCCTTCTCGTGCCGTCTAGTTCACCGAAGGCGCCGCTCCTTCCATGTTTTTCGCGTGTTCTCGGTGCTCCGGCAAGACCAGTAGCTTTATTGTAGTTGATGTTGCCGCCGTAGCGTGTCCATGCCCTCCGCCCCGGATCGTCTCGCCGCACTGCTTCCCTGAGTTAGGGCACGCGTTCACGCACTCATCCGCTCGCAAAATCTCCTTGCCATGGGCCTTTTCTTCCCTGCATTCCGTGCCTCATCATGGCCCCGAGCCGAGCGTGAGCTCGTGCCCGAGTGCCTGCACAGTCGCGAGCCACCTCCACTCGCTCGCTGGAGTCCCCACAGGTTCCCGCACGCCCGCCTTTGTTCTGCTCAGTGAGTCGCGCCTCCTAGCTCGTCGCCGCCGGCGCCGGTGATTTCTGTGTTGCCACGGCCAAAGGCTCGGCCTTCTGGCGCTGGTTCAAAAGGAGTCAGGCGCCTCTCTTAGTACACACACCTACCTCTAGCGCATTGGTTAGCATGCCTCTTTCCTACCTAGGAGACCTGGGTTTGAGTCCCAGGTTCCATGTTTTTAGTGGTGGCTTTTTATTTTCACTGTGACTATGACGTCTTGGTCCCACTGTCAGCCACACACACTCGCAGGCCCACATGTCATACTCTCACATCCCTCGTATCTATTTCTTTTCCTTTATTAATCTTTTATTCCAGCGATTTCCATTTCTGGAATATGCTAGTTTTCCTTTTCAGGCAAGTCCAGATCTGGACATTCCAAATATGGAAATTGCCAATTCTGTCATATTCCCTTTTAGGGCAGTTTTTCACTTATGGCACTTGTGATGTTTTTCTACAGCAACCCCAACATATTATATATGTTTTTGGGGTAGAAAAATCCCACCAATCCAGTGGTGGCATTATTTTCTGCATTTAAGCAAGTTTGCATACATGTCATTTTACATCATATTGCTGTTTTGGCATTTTTGTGTGATTTATTTCAAACATGCTATGAGGTGGTTTGTCACATGGTTAGCTTCATTTTCATGTATAATTCATGCTAGAAATTGTTCCATGCCATAACATGCCTTGTAGTGAGTTAATCAAGCTTGTAAAGATGCCATGTTGAATCTGTTTTTGTCATGTCCTGGAATTTCTCTAAGTCTGTAATCTGTTTATGCTTTTGCCATGTTTACATGCTTGCAATTGTATTTTCTGTTCCCTTTTGGCTCAAGGTCACTAAGGGACTTTTGTTAAGCTCTTTGAGTAGCTCCATGCCATGCTTTTCTTTGCCATGTTCAGTTCCTGTAGCATATAGTTTTCATGCTCCAAAGTGTGCTACCTGATCTGAAATTCCAGACAAGTGTTAATTTCACTAAGTCTGAGATCTGTTTACCAAATGCATTTTTGTCATGCTTGTTTGAACCTGTTAATGGATGAATTGGCCGTAGCTCAGTGTTCCTCTTTTGTTAAGCATCATGAATGGATCCCTGCCATGTATTTTTTGCCATGTTTGGGTGTTGTAGCATGTTCATCGTGTTGCATTTAGATGGCTACTGGCTGTATATCGCAGACCGGTGTCATATTTGAATTGCTTGCCATTTCCAAACCGTAACTCCGATTCCGGTGATATTTATATTGTTTCCAAGAGATTTCATCTCACCTTTCTAGTGGCACACTTGGATTTCCATGTTGAGGCCAGGTTCATTCTTTCCTTGTCAAATCTTGCATATGCATCGCATATCGCATCCCGTATAGCATACCATGTTTGCATCATGTTGTTTGAGTTTGCACGTGGTTGATTTGTGTCCTTGTTGCTTGTTTGTCTTGGTTGGGTAGAGCCGGGAGACGAGTTCGCTAACGAGGGGCCCGTTGAGTTTGCTTTCGAGGATCCAGTCAACTCTGACAACTTTGCAGGCAAGATGATCATACCCTCGAAATCACTACTATCTTTGCTTTGCTAGATGCTCGCTCTTTTGCTATGCCTATGCTACGATGCCTACCACTTGCTTATCATGCCTCCCAAATTGCCATGTCAAACCTCTAACCCACCATGTCCTAGCAAACCGTTGATTGGCTATGTTACCGCTTTGCTCAGCCCCTCTTATAGCGTTGCTAGTTGCAGGTGAAGATTGGAGACCGTTCCTTGTTGGAACATTATTTACTTGTTGGGATATCATTATATTGCCTTATTATCTTAATGCATCTATATACTTGGTAAAGGGTGGAAGGCTCGGCCTCTCGCCTAGTGTTTTGTTCCACTCTTGCCGCCCTAGTTTCCGTCATATCGGTGTTATGTTCCCGGATTTTGCGTTCCTTACGCGGTTGGGTTATAATGGGAACCCCTTGATAGTTCGCCTTGATTAAAGCTTTTCCAGCAATGCCCAACCTTGGTTTTACCATTTGCCACCTAGCCTCTTTTCCCTTGGGTTTCCGGAGCCCGAGGGTCATCTTATTTTAAGCCCCCCCTGGGCCAGTGCTCCTCTGAGTGTTGGTCCGAACTAGAGTCCTGTGCAGCGCCCCCTCGGGGAAACTCGAGGTTTGGTTTTAGTTGTATGGAGAGCCTATCTGAGTGTGCCCTGAGAACGAGATATGTGCAGCTCCTATCGGGATTTGTCGGCACATTCGGGCGGTGTTGCTGGATTTGTTTTAACCTGTCGAAGTGTCTTGAAGAACCGGGATACCGAGTCTGATCGGAATGTCTCAGGAGGAGGTCTATTCCTTCGTTGACCGTGAGAGCTTGTCATGGGCTAAGTTGGGACTCCCCTGCAGGGATTTGAACTTTCGAAAGTCGTGCCCGCAGTTATGGGCAGATGGGAATTTGTTAATGTCTGTTTGTAGATAACTTGAACCTTAACTTAATTAAAATGAATCAACAGTGTGAGTTACCATGATGGTCTCTTCTTGGCGGAGTCCGGGAAGTGAACACGGTGTTGGAGTAATGCTTGCCGCAGGTTGCTCTCTAGTTACTCGTTCGCGCTTTGCCCTCTCTTCTCGCTCTCTTTTGCGAACAAGTTAGCCACCATATATGCTAGTCGCTTGCTGCAGCTCCACATACTTTACCTTGCCTTACCTATTAATCTTAAATAGTCTTGATCGCGAGGGTGCGAGATTGCTGAGTCCATGTGGCTCACAGATTACTTCCAAACTAGATGCAGGGCCTGATGATTCCGTTCCAGATGATGCGCTTGAGCTCAAGTAGGAGTTCGACGAGGACTCACGCTGATATTACGTGTCTTTCCCTGATGATCAGTAGTGGTGCCCAGTTGGGGCGATCGGGATCGTGCCGCATGTTGGGTTTATCTTTTATTTTGGCACCATAGTCGGGCCATGAGTGTTTGAATGTTGTAATGCTATTTATGTACTTTGATTGACGTGGCGAGTGTAAGCCAACTATGTATCTCCCCTTTTACTATCTATATTACATGGGATGTTGTGAAGACTGCCTAACTTGCGACATTGCTTTCAATGCGGTTATGTCTCTAAGTCGTGCCTCGACACGTGGGAGCTATAGCCGCATCGAGGGTGTAACAAGTTGGTAATCAAAGCCTTCCCCGACCTTAGGAGCCCCAACTGCTTGATCGTTTTTAGCAGTCATGTTGTGTCTAGAAAAATGTTTTGAGTCATTTAGGAATTATATATCGGAGAGTTTAGGAATTCTTTTTACTTCCCAGTCTCCTCGTCACTCTGGTAAGGCATCCTGACATAGAGTTTTGACTCTTCTCTTCTCAAATTTCACTAAAAAAAATTTAGGATCACGCGGGTATCTTGGAATCGTTCCGATGGCTTTGTGACGAGAACATTGTTCTTGGTGCCTCCTGTCTCTAGGGGTTGTGGCAGTGTCCCGGGGAGTTGAGCTCCGAGGTGTTGTCGTCACAATTTTATTGTTGCAGTTCTGGAATACCTGAGTTTAGTACGCCGACATCGAAAATCTCTTTTATGCAGTTCGTTGGTGAGATAACCTCGACGCCACCCAGTACTGGGGCGGGAGTTCGGGAGTATCGCCATAACTTGTATAACTGATGCTTTTCGAAGGTTGAGGTAGATGGTTTCCGAAGTTTTTCTCGGTTATGTGTTGAAGGATGGATACAGCTGGATGTAGGATTTGCTAGTTTTGGGTGAGATATTATGCTTCCCCTGTATCCCCAACACCTGATTGCATAACCGGAAAGGTTTGGGAGTTTCATAGGTGGGAATTCTTGTAGCTCTAGCTCTTCTTCCACGGATATTTGGTTTGAGGTTGGGATTTCTTACCGAGTATTCGTTCTTGATCCGTACCTTGTTTATTTATTCCTCTACCTAAATTCTAAGTGGCTTCTCAATTTATGGATATGTGACCATTTCAATTGGAATGCATTCGTTCATTTTGTTCGGATGTGAAGACTATATGTTGCAATTTCATCCTGTTTGATTCAGCTTCATTTTATCTGTCAATGTGCTAACGGTTGTCACCCTCTTCAGGATGGCTCCCGCTAAGAGCACCAATCAGAATCAGAATCAGGATCCGCCACCACCTCCACCTCCTCCAGAGGCATGGCAAGCTGTGATGGCCGCAACCCATGCAAACATGCAGTTGATCATGCAAATTCTTCAAGAGCGTAATCAAGCGAACCAAGGCAACCAAGGCAACAATCAGAATCACTTTGCGACACTCAACCAGTTCCTTGCTAACGGGCCAAAGACTTTCAGCAATTGTGTTGAGGCAACGGATGCTGACGATTGACTTGTGGACTTGTGCAAGCATTTCGAGTGCAGTAACGTCAGGCCTGAGGACTTTGTCAAGTTCGCTTCCTTCCAACTCAAAGACCAAGCTGCAGAGTGGTTCCAGCAGTACAAGGATTCCAGAGGTGGCCGTGTGATTACCTGGGATGAATTCCGTCAAGATTTCAGAGCTCACCATATTCCCCAGAGTGTGGTTGAAAGCAAGTGTGAGGAATTCCGCAACCTGAAGCAAGGCTCTTTGTCTGTCTATGACTACAACAAGTTGTTTCAGAAGCTCGCCCGCTTTGCCAAGCAGGACGTCCCTGACGAGAAGAGCATGATATACCAGTTCAGGGGTGGTCTCAGAGAAGAAATCCAGCTAGCTCTTGTTCTCTTTGAGCGCTTGAGGTACGATGAGTTCTACAACATGGCATTGAAGCAAGAGGCTGCTCAACTGAGGTGTGATGCTTCCAAGAAGCGAGTCAGAGACACTACTCCTTCCTCCTCTACTCAAGTGGCCAAGCAGCAGAAGTATTGGCTTCCTCCTCCTCCGTTCCGTCAGCCGTATCAGAAGAGCAAAGGTGGCAGTGGATCTTCCCACCCACCCAATCCTGGCTTTCAGAACAAGACTTCGTCTCAAGCTCCAAGATCGAGTGCTCCGTACCACCGTCCGCTTTCAGAGGTCACGTGCAACAAGTGCCAACAAAAGGGTCACTATGCCAACAAATGCTTAAATCAGAGGCGTCTCCCTCCTCCTCCTCCTCCTCCTGTGAGATTGGCAAGTACAGCTGTGGTCAAGCATAACCCCAAGCACGCCAAGGTCAACTTGATGAATGCAGCTCAGGCAGAGGACTCGTCAGATGTCATCATGGGTAACCTTCCTGTTAACGATGTTCCTGCAAAAGTTCTTTTTGACACTGGTGCATCGCATTGTTTCATTTCCAAACCTTTTGCATCGAAGTATGAGTGCGATTATCAGTATCTGCAAAATTCTTTGCAAATCGTGTCACCGGGCAAATAGATGACAGCTAATTTCTGCGTCCCAGATATTACTATCACATTGGGCGACTACAAATTTCTAGCTTCTCCTATTGTTCTGGGCGACTCGGATATTGATCTTATTCTCGGGATGGATTGGCTTTCTAAGCACAAGGCGCATCTTGATTGTGCAGCTAGGCAGATTCAATTGACTCATTCGTCTGAGGATATAATTGTCTTTGCCGCTCGGGATAATACTATCCGTCTGTTTTCTCTCAATGAGAAAGGTGAACTGGATGCTATCTCGCAAATTCCAGTCGTTTGCGAATATCAAGACGTATTTCTAGAAGAGCTTCCAGGAATGCCTCCGCATCCACCAGTTGAATTCATCATTGATCTTGAGCCTGGCATGGAACCAGTGTGCAAGCGTCCTTACAAGCTCGGACCTGAAGAGTTGAAGGAGCTGAAGAAGCAACTCGATATTCAAGAGAGAATGGGCCTCATCCGACCTAGTTCTTCTCCATGGGGTTGTGGTGTTCTTTTTGTGAAGAAGAAGGATGGAATGGACCGCCTTTGTGTTGATTACCGTCCATTGCATAAGAAGACCATCAAGAATAAATACCCACTTCCCAACATCAACGAGCTGTTCGAACAACTCAAAGGTGCCCAAGTATTCTCCAAGCTTGATCTCCGTATGGGTTATCAACAGATTCGAATCCGTGAGCAAGATATTCCCAAGACGGCTTTCAGGACAAGCTATGGGTCATATGAATACACTGTCATGTCTTTTGGCCTCGTTAACGCTCCTCCGACTTTCTCTCGCATGATGAACTTTAACTTCAATGCCTACACCAATGACTTTGTTTTGGTCTATCTCGACGACATTCTGGTCTTTTCGAAGAACAAGGAAGATCATGCCAAGCACTTGCGTTTGGTACTCGATAAGCTCAGGGAACACCAGTTCTATGCCAAGTTCTCCAAGTGAGAATTTTGGCTCGATGAGGTCCTTTATCTTGGTCATATCATCTCTGCCAAGGGCATTGCGGTGAATCCTGAGAAGGTGTCTGCAATTGTGAATTGGGAACCTCCTCAGAACGTGAAGCAACTCTGTAGCTTCCTCGGTCTCGCAAGCTATTGTCGAAGATTCGTTGAAAACTTTTCTAAGATCGCGAAGCCTCTCTCAAATCTTCTCTAGAAGCACGTCAAGTACGTTTGGTCTCCGGAGTGTGACATTGCTTTCAACACTTTGAAAGAGAAATTGGTCACTGCTCCAGTTCTGACTCCTCCTGATGAATCCAAACCGTACGAGGTCTTTTGCGATGCCTCTCTCCAAGGTCTTGGCGCAGTGTTGATGCAAGAGAAGAAAGTTGTGGCTTATACCTCTCGCCAGTTGAAGCCCAATGAGAAGAACTACCCCACTCATGACCTCAAGTTGGCGGCAGTTGTGCATGCTCTTTTGACTTGGAGACATCTCTTATTGGGAAGAAAAGTGGACATTTTCACTGACCACAAGAGTCTCAAGTACATCTTCACTCAGCCTAATCTCAACCTCAGGAAAACTCGATGGGTCGAAATGATTCAAGAGTATAATCTGAGTATCGAGTATACTCCAGGCAAGGCCAATGTGATTGCTGACGCATTGAGCAGGAAGGCTTATTGCAACAGTCTGATTCTCAAGCCTTATCAACCCGAGCTTTGTGAAGCTTTCCGCAAACTTAATCTGCAAGTTGTTCCTCAAGGTTTCCTCGCCAACCTTCAAGTATCTCCTACCTTGGAAGACCAGATTCGCCAAGCTCAACTTCTTGATGCTATGGTGAAGAAGGTGAAGATTGGGATTGCAAAGAGTCAACCCAAGTACAAGTGCTACCGCCTTGATGACAAGGATACTCTCTTCTTCGAGGATCGTATTGTTGTGCACAAAGGTGACCTTCGTAAAGTGATCATGAACGAGGCTCACAATTCTCTCCTCTCCATCCACCCTGGGAGCATGAAGATGTATCAGGACCTCAAGCAGGCTTATTGGTGGACTCGAATGAAGCACGAGATTGCTCAATTCGTGAATGAATGTGATGTCTGCAGAAGAGTGAAGGCAGAACACCAAAGGCCAGCGGGTCTCCTCCAACCTATTGCCATTCCAGAATGGAAGTTTGACCACATTGAGATAGACTTCGTGACTGGGTTTCCAAAGTCCAAACGTGGCAATGATGCTATATTCGTTGTCATCGACAAACTCACTAAAAGTGGCTCATTTTCTGCCTATCAAAGAGTCAATCACTGCAGCTCAATTGGCGGAACTCTATACCTCTCGAATTGTCTCTCTGCATGGTATTCCTCAAGTGATCTCTTCAGACCGTGGCATCATCTTTAGCTCCAAGTTTTGGGATTCTTTTCAGAAGGCCATGGGCACCAACATCCGCTTCAGCACAGCTTTCCATCCTCAAACTAACGGTCAAGTCGAGTGTGTCAACCAGATTCTTGAAGATATGCTCAGGGCTTGTGTGATCTCCTTCGGCATGAAGTGGGAGGATTGTCTTCCTTATGCTGAATTCTCCTACAACAACAGTTTTCAAGCAAGTTCGGGCAAGGCCCCATTTGAAATTCTGTATGGCAGAAAGTGCTGTACCCCTCTCAACTGGTCTGAAACCGGTGAACGTCAGCACCTCGGAAATGACTTAATCATAGAGGTAGAGGAAATGTGCAAAGTCATTCGAGATAACCTCAAAGCAGCCCAATCCCGCCAGAAGAGCTACTATGACAGTAAGCACCGTGATTTGGCTTTCGAGATCGGAGATCATGTTTACCTCCGCGTCTCTCCAATGAAAGGTACTCGCCGCTTTGGTATCAAAGGGAAGCTTGCCCCTAGATACGTGGGACCTTTCAAGATCGTCAGCAAGAGAGGCGATCTCGCCTATCAACTCGAGCTTTCTTCAAACTTTACAAATGTGCATGACGTGTTCCATGTCTCTCAGCTCCGAAAGTGTTTCAAGACTCCTGACCGCACCGTCAACTTCGAAGACATTGAGCTCCAAGAAGATCTCTCTTATCGTGAGCACGCCGTTGCTATTCTTGAAGAGACTGAATGCAAGACTCGCAACAAGTCAATCAAATTCCTCAAAGTCAAGTGGTCACGCCATTCCGACCGTGAAGCCACCTGGGAACGCGAGGATCACCTCCGTTCTGAGTACCCGACGTTCTTCCAGTCTTAGATCTCGGGACGAGATCCTTTCATAGTGGTGGAGTGTTGTAACACCCCAGATGTAAAAGTTCCCATTTTGGAAATATATCCATCTTGTTCTTCTTCTATTCTAAGTGCTTTTCCTCTTTGTGGGTTTTCTTTTTGGGTTTGTTTGGTTTGTCTTTGCTTTGTCATATCTCTTTTGTCATCCATTGTTGCACTATGCCCTCATCATATGTTTGCATCATGTGCATATATATGTTTGTGTTGGGCTTATGCCAACTTGCTTTTCCATGACATTCACGCATGTTATGTTG
The DNA here is from genome assembly GCF_018294505.1 of Triticum aestivum. NCBI lineage: Eukaryota > Viridiplantae > Streptophyta > Magnoliopsida > Poales > Poaceae > Triticum > Triticum aestivum. Next base: position 106,509,144 of record NC_057794.1, on the reverse strand, counting down.
TTGCATGATCTATGTGTGTTCCATGCATCACCACCTCCATGCATCACCACCTCTCCTTCTATTCCTTTCTTTTGACAAGTGCCACTTTCCCTTCTCTTTTAATGTTCATCTTCTCCCTGTAAATCTTGCACCATGTGTAAATCCTCTCTGCCAATTTTCAACTCAGTTGAATATGTTTTGGTTAGGTTAAAAATTGACTCAAGTTTGAATTTAATTCAAACTTGATTTAATTTTCTTCCTTTAAAAATCCCCAAAGCAATTTAATCAAATGGCCCATAACTCTAGGAGCTTGAGGATATTTTTATATCTGCAAAACTCCTCTCCTAGCCCCTGGCCTTTTTATTTTCCTTGCAGCTGCGTTTTAGTTAAACAGCAAATAAAGGGAAAGGGAAAGGCCTTACCTGGGCCTCCCGCAGCCAGCAGCCCACTTAGGCACCACAGCCAGGCGCAGCCCAGCAGCCCTTCCAGCCCACGCGTACAGAGGCGTCGTCAACCTACTGTACGGCGCACATCCAGCATGTCCACGTCGACAACCTCGTTGATTTGATAGCCGTTCGGCGTGCCTAGCCCCTATATATCATGTTCTAGATCTAACCCTATCCTCCCTCGACCGATCCCCCCTCCCCTTCTTCCCTCTCCGCCGCGAGGTGAGCCTCCACGCCCATGCCATCGCCCTGCCCACCATGCTCCAGCCGAGCTTGAGCTCGAGCTCAGGGTAGCTCGTCGCCGCGCCTCCGACCCCCTCGGCAGTCGTGGAGAGGAACGCCAAGTCCCTCTTCGTCCCTTGCCACCGCCCCCGCACCGCCACGGCCTCTGGATCGACCTCTCCGACCTGTCTCCTCCCTCTTCTTCACGGACCCGAAGCCTCGCCAAGTTCAGTACTGCTGCGCGTCGTCTCCGTCGAGTCCCCGGCCTTGTATTCTTGTCCTAGGTGAGCTAGGTGACCTCCCTTCCGTCCCCGATCCTTCTTGTGCCATCTAGTTCACCGAAGGCGCTGCTCCTTCCATGTTTTTCACGTGTTCTCGGTGCTCCGGCAAGACCAGTAGCTTTATTGTAGTTGATGTTGCTGTCGTATCGTGTCCATGCCCTCCACCCCGGATCGTCTCGCCGCACTGCTTCCCTAAGTTAGGGCACGCGTTCGCGCACTCATCCGCTTGCAAAAGCTCCTTGCCATGGGCCTTTTCTTCCCTGCATTCCGTGCCTCGTCATGGCCCCGAGCCGAGCGTGAGCTCGTGCCTGAGTGCCTGCACACTCGCGAGCCACCTCCACTCGCTCGCTGGAGTCCCCACAGGTTCCCGCACGCCCGCCTTTGTTCTGCTCTGTGAGTCGCGCCTCCTAGCTCGTCGCCGCTGGCGCCGGTGATTTCTATGTTGCCACAGCCAAAGGCTCGGCCTTCTGGCGCTGGTTCAAAAGGAGTCATGCGCCTCTTTTAGTACACACACCTACCTCTAGCGCACTGGTTAGCATGCCTCTTTGCTACCTAGGAGACCTGGGTTCGAGTCCCGGGTTCCATGTTTTAAGTGGTGGCTTTTTATTTTCATTGTGACTATGACGTCTTGGTCCCATTGTCAGCCACACACACTCGCAGGCCCACATGTCATACTCTCACATCCCTCGTATCTATTTCTTTTCCTTTATTAATCTTTTATTCCAGCTATTTCCATTTCTGGAATATGCTAGTTTTCCTTTTCAGGCAAGTCCAGATCTGGACATTCCAAATATGGAAATTGCCAATTCTGTCATATTCCCTTTAGGGCAGTTTTTCACTTATGGCACTTGTGATGTTTTTTCTACAGCAACCCCAACATATTATATATGTTTTTGGGGTAGAAAAATCCCACCAATCTAGTGGTGCCATTATTTTCTGCATTTAAGAAAGTTTGCATACATGTCATTTTACATCATATTGCTGTTTTGGCATTTTTGTGTGATTTATTTCAACATGCTATGAGGTGGTTTGGCACATGGTTAGCTTCATTTTCATGTATACTTCATGCTAGAACTTGTTCCATGCCATAACATGCCTTGTAGTGAGTTAATCAAGCTTGTAAAGATGCCATGTTGAATCTGTTTTTGTCATGTCCTGGAATTTCTCTAAGTCTGTAATCTGTTTATGCTTTTGCCATGTTTACATGCTTGCAATTGTATTTTATGATCCCTTTTGGCTCAAGGTCACTAAGGGACTTTTGTTAAGATCTTTGAGTAAAGCTCCATGCCATGCTTTTCTTTGCCATGTTCAGTTCCTGTAGCATATAGTTTTCATGCTCCAAAGTGTGCTACCTGATCTGAAATTCCAGACAAGTGTTAATTTCACTAAGTCTGAGATCTGTTTACCAAATGCATTTTTGTCATGCTTGTTTGAACCTGTTAATGGATGAATTGGCCGTAGCTCAGTGCTCCTCTTTTGTTAAGCATCATGAATGGATCCCTGACATGTATTTTGTTGCCATGTTTGGGTGCTGTAGCATGTTCATCTTGTTTCATTTAGATGGCTACTTGCTGTATATCGCAGACCGGTGTCATATTTGAATTGCTTGCCATTTCCAAACCGTAACTCCGATTCCGGTGATCTTTATATTGTTTTCAAGCGATTTCATCTCACCTTTCCAGTGGCACACTTGGATTTCCAAGTTGAGGCCAGGTTCATTCTTTCCTTGTCAAATCTTGCATATGCATCGCATATCGCATCCCGTATAGCATACCATGTTTGCATCATGTTGTTTGAGTTTGCACGTGGTTGATTGGTGTCCTTGTTGCTTGTTTGTCTTATTTGGGTAGAGCCGGGAGACGAGTTCGCTAACGAGGAGCCCGTTGAGTTTGCTTTCGAGGATCCAGTCAACTCTGACAACTTTGCAGGCAAGATGATCATACCCTCGAAATCACTACTATCTTTGCTTTGCTAGATGCTCGCTCTTTTGCTATGCCTATGCTACGATGCCTACCACTTGCTTATCATGCCTCCCAAATTGCCATGTCAAACCTCTAACCCACCATGTCCTAGCAAACCGTTGATTGGCTATGTTACCACTTTGCTCAGCCCCTCTTATAGCGTTGCTAGTTGCAGGTGAAGATTGGAGACCGTTCCTTGTTGGAACATTATTTACTTGTTGGGATATCATTATATTGCCTTGTTATCTTAATGCATATATATACTTGGTAAAGGGTGGAAGGCTCGGCCTCTCGCCTAGTGTTTTGTTCCACACTTGCCACCCTAGTTTCCGTCATATCGGTGTTATGTTCCCGGATTTTGCGTTCCTTACGCGGCTGGGTTATAATGGGAACACCATGATATTTCGCCTTGATTAAAGCTTTTCCAGCAATGCCCAACCTTGGTTTTACCATTTGCCACCTAGCCTCTTTTCCCTTGGGTTTTCGGAGCCCGAGGGTCATCTTATTTTAAGCCCCCCTGGGCCAGTGCTCCTCTGAGTGTTGGTCCGAACTAGAGTCCTGTGCAGCGCCCCCTCGGGGAAACTCGAGGTTTGGTTTTAGTTGTATGGAGAGCTTATCTGAGTGTGCCCTGAGAACGAGATATGTGTAGCTCCTATCGGGATTTGTCGGCACATTCGGGCGGTGTTGCTGGATTTGTTTTAACCTGTCGAAGTGTCTTGAAGAACCGGGATACCGAGTCTGATCAGAATGTCTCAGGAGGAGGTCTATTCCTTCATTGACCGTGAGAGGTTGTCATGGGCTAAGTTGGGACTCCCCTGCAGGGATTTGAACTTTCGAAAGCCGTGCCCGCAGTTATGGGCAGATGGGATTTTGTTAATGTCCGGTTGTAGATAACTTGAACCTTAACTTAATTAAAATGAATCAACAATGTGAGTTACCGTGATGGTCTCTTCTCGGCGGAGTCCGGGAAGTGAACACGGTGTTGGAGTAATGCTTGCCGCAGGTTGCTCTCTAGTTACTCGTTCGTGCTTTGCCCTCTCTTCTCGCTCTCTTTTGCGAACAGGTTAGCCACCATATATGCTAGTCACTTGCTGCAGCTCCACATACTTTACCTTGCCTTACCTATTAAGCTTAAATAGTCTTGATCGTGAGGGTGCGAGATTGCTGAGTCCCTATGGCTCATAGATTACTTCCAAACCAGATGCAGGGCCTGATGATTCCGTTCCAGATGACGCGCTTGAGCTCAAGTGGGAGTTCGATGAGGACTCACGCTGATATTACGTGTCTTTCCCTGATGATCAGTAGTGGTGCCCAGTTGGGGCGATCGGGACCGTGTCGCATGTTGGGTTTATCTTTTATTTTGGCGCCGAAGTCGGGCCATGAGTGTTTGAATGTTGCAATGCTATTTATGTACTTTGATTGACGTGGCGAGTGTAAGCCAACTATGTATCTCCCCTTTTACTATCTATATTACATGGGATGTTGTGAAGATTTCCTAACTTGCGATATTGCTTTCAATGCGGTTATGTCTCTAAGTCGTGCCTCGACACGTGGGAGCTATAGACGCATCGAGGGCGTAACATCATGGCAAGCCGGAAGCTCAAGCATTACTTCTAGGGTCATCCTATCACTGTGGTTAGCTCTGCTCCTTTAGGAGATATTATTCAAAATAGAGAAGCCATAGGACGAGTCGCCAAGTGGGCCATTGAGCTTGGGTCTCATAATTTAAAGTATGTGCCACGTACGACCATTAAGTCTCAAGCAGTGGTGGACTTCATTAATGATTGGACGGAGTTGCAGATACCTGAAGAGAAGCCAGACAACACTTATTGGACGATTCATTTCGATGGGTCCAGACAGTTGGAAGGCTTGGGGGCTGGAGTTGTTTTAACTTCCCCTCGAGGTGACAAGTTTTGTTATGTGATGCGATTGATGTTCCCTTGTACTAACAACGTAGCCGAATATGAGGCCTTACTCCATGGTCTTCGAATGGCTAAAGAGATGAGTTTAAGCCGGGTACAGTGCCTCGGCGACTCATATTTGGTGGCTCAGCAGGTATCAGGCAAGTGGGACTCTAAGGACCCTATCATGGTGGCTTATCGTCGTGAGGTTGACGCTATTGTTGGGCACTTCAAGGGTTATCAAGTGGAGAACATTGACCGCGGAAAGAATGAGGCGGCTGATGCTTTGAGCCGGTTGGGATCTCAGCGTAAGCCGGTGCCACCTAACACTTTTCTAGATGTTCTGCATAACCCTTCTGTCAAATTGCCTACAGAGGAAGATTTGGCCGTTCTAGACCCGGAGGCACAATTGGTGGCGGCTCTTCATGTCATTCCAGATTGGACAGTACCGTATTTGGCTTATATGACCCGGGGTGAGTTGTCGGAGGATGAGACCTTGTCTCGACAGATAACCCGACGGTCTAAGTCAATGACAATTTCCAATGGTGAGTTGTATCATCACAGCATCACTAGAGTGTTTCAACGATGTGTCTCTCCTGAAGAAGGTCAAGAAATTCTTTGTGAGATCCATGAAGGGGATTGTGGCCATCACGCCGGTTCAAAGTCTCTTGTGGCCAAAGCTTTTCGTCATGGTTTTTACTGGCTAACTACTCACGCTGATGCAGAGAATCTGGTCAGGAGGTGCGATGGGTGTCAAAAATTTTCACAACGAGCGCACGTGCCGGCTCAAGAATTGCGGATGATTCCAATTACTTGGCCGTTGGCAGTCTGGGGGCTTGACATGGTTGGACCTTTCAAAAGATCCGAGGATAAAAACACACATCTTTTGGTGGTAGATGACAAATTCACAAAATGGGTTGAGGTAGAGCCGGTTAGTAAGTGTGATGCAGCCACGGCGGTTCAGTTCATGAAAAAGGTGATCTTTCGTTTTGGCTTTCCACACAGCATCAAAACTGACAATGGTACTAATCTGTCCAAGGACGCTATGGAGGAGTTTTGTCAACATGAGCATATCCGGCTTGATGTTTCGTCAGTAGCTCACCCCCAATCCAATGGTAAAGTTGAGAGAGCAAATCAGGAAATCTTAAAAGGTCTCAAGCCCCGGCTTATGGTTCCTTTACAACGGACGCCGGGTTGTTGGGTAGAGGAGTTACCCTCAGTGCTATGGAGCATCAATACCACTCCTAACAGGTCTACGGGTTATACTCCTTTCTTCATGGTTTATGGAGCAAAAGCAGTCCTGCCTAGTGATATCCGTCATGACTCGCCCGACGTGGCGGCTTACGTTGAAGATAATAATGAACAAGCCCGACAAGATGCACTTGACTTGTTGGATGAGGAGCGAGATTTGGCAACAGCCCGATCAGCAATTTATCAACAGGACCTGCACCGTTATCACAACCGTCGGGTTAGGTCCAGAACCTTTCAAGAAGGTGACCTGGCGCTTCGGCTCATCCAGGATCAGTCTGATGCACACAAGCTATCCCCACCTTGGGAAGGACCCTTTGTGGTCAGCAAGAACTTGAACAATGGGTCATATTACCTCATCAACGTTCGAGAGCACAAAGACTCACGTAAGTCGGAGGAAGAGACCCACCAGCCGTGGGATATTGCTCATCTTCGGCAGTACTATACTTGAGCCACCGGCTCTCATAATGTACATACTGTGACATTGTATATATTATGATAAGTAATAAACCAGGACCTCTGTCCTTTTCATTTCCAATGATCATATATCTTTATTATTCTAATTATTCGAACGACCATTCGGGGGCTGATCGTATCCGAATCTAGCTTAACCCTTTTGGTCCGGCTCATGATCGTATTCGAATATAGCCGTAAACCTCATGGTCACTAGGGGCTTCCTGTTCAAACATAGGTCGTATTCGAACCAAAGAGAACATAACTGTCGAAACCCTCTTGATCAGCGAAAAGCCAAACTCACTAGGGGGCTTCTTGATCGTATCTGAATCACAACTTAACCCCTTTTGGGTCCGACTTGGATTGTATTCGAATCAGGGTCGTTAAAAACCTCTCAAGGTCATTTGGGGGCTTTCTGTTCAAACATAGGTCGTATTTGAACCAAAGAGAACATAGCTGTCGGTACCCTCTTGTGACACTCTAAAAATTTTATTTGGGTTTTATCAAAAACTTTGTGGTTTTTGAGGAGAGGCTATTTAAAATTTTTCTTTTTCAGAAAAACCTTCCACTTAAAAACTTCCTTTGCTTTGGCAAGGATTTTATTTTTTCAAACCTTGGTGTTTGATCTTTTGAAACTTCTTCTCTGTTGGTTCTCTCTCAAATTTAATTTTTGAGTTTAAATTGTTTTCTTTTAAAATGAAACTACATGAAAATTTGGGGATTTTCATATCTTGGAACCACCCTTGACTTTGCATTGTTCCCATGTGGTAAAACCCCTCCAAAACCTCCCCTACACCTTGTGATCAACCTAAGTCCTCTGTCCCAACTAATCCAAACAAGTTTTGGATTTTATTCTAATTATTTTTCCTCTCAAAACAAATCTGAAAATTATTTTGAGCCCAAATGATTTTTCAAAGCAAGTACCCTTTTGCATTTGAGTTTGGTTCCCAAACCAACTCTCCTGGATAGTCCTTTGTACCCACAACCCAGAACCATCTTGATCCACTCCTCCTCTTTTCAAAACTTTCAAAATTTAGTCTCTGCAAGTTTGGACCAGATTTGCCAAATTTGATGAAATTCATATCTACACTGCTCCAAAAATTCCACCAAAAATCATGCAGCCTACTTGAGCAATGAGAAGCCACTCCACCAAAAATCAGCTCAAGGAAAAATCACCAGAGGCCAAATTCTTTCTGTCGAACACCTTGCAGGCACTATTACTGTTCAAAATTCAGAAAAATTCAGTCTTCAGTGTCATTTTTCGTTCGTCAGCTTCACTCACGCGTTCACAGTGCATTTGGCACGTTCCTCTCCGCCTCTTCCTACTGTCTGGAGCACCACACGCTCACTTGGCCTCTTCCTGGCATCGGTGGCACGCTGGCCCGCCCTCGCCGAAGTCTTCTGCGGCGTCGGGACCACCCGTGGTGGCTGACAGGGGACAAAAACGGCGGCTCAACGCCGTTTCGCGCCGCCCATCGCCCCTCTGCTCTCCGTGTGGCCTCATGCGTGCCAGCGCATGCCCGTGGCACCGCCACCGTGGCCGGCAAGCACGGGACGCGCTCCCTGCCGCCGACGGGCCCGCGCCGCCCCGTTCTGTCAAACTCACCCCCAAAGCACCAAACTCCAGCTCGATTAGCACCAAAACGGAACTGTGGACCTCCATGATGACGCTCAACGTCCTAATTACCCCGGCCGAGCCCTGCGCCGCCGTAATCACTCGCCGGAGATTCCCGTTCACGGCAACCGCCTCGGGCCGCCTATATAAAGGGCCCCCGAGCTCACCCTCGTGCACGCCTCATCCCCACTCCTCACCAATGCCACGCCAGGCCACTAGGGGGACCCCGAGGAGGTCTTCCCCCTCAACTCCGGCCGCTCCGATCCGCCTCGGCCTCCACCACGATTCGCTCCGGTGAGGCCATCTCCGGCGCCCAAACCCCATCCGTCACTCCCTCTAGCTACCAGGAGCCTAACCCCCTCCTCAATTTGATCTCTGCAGCCCTCTCCGACGAGTCCCTCGACCACCCGAGCCGCCGTCCGCCGGAGCAAAGCTCGCCGTCGACGTGGTACTCACCGGCAACCACCACCACCACCAATCGACGCGGAAGGGTGCCCTGAGCACGGAGGTACCCTCCGATCCCCCTGCCTCGCCGTGGATCGCCGCCGGCGACCACCGCGGCTCTCGGGCACCGACGAGATCTGCCGCCCCATTCATATTTTCAAACCTGACAAGCGGGACCCACTGTCAGCCTCTCTGTCCTTCCTAAACGAAGCATTTTCTGAAAACGTCTTCTGCCAAATACGCTTTCCCTTTGGGATGGCGTAGTTTCTGCCGAAACGTTTTCTGTTTTTATAAGCTAGCCCTTGGAAACTTTCTATTTCATTACAGATGAGTCCCTGGGCTAAAACCTTTATAACTTTTAAGCAGAAAAGTATTTTTGATTGATTCTTTTTCTGTTCTCTTTAAAATTTTGTCTAGTTTTTTATCATATTTATTTGAAAAATATTTGGTATACTTTCTGTGCACTCCTTGGTATTTATGATAGCGCGTATATTTTCTTTATACCGTAGATACCGAAGGAGGTGACGGAGCCGCGAACTTCACCGAGCTAGGCTCCGACTACTCTGAACCAGGCAAGCATGTTTGAACTTTTGATATGATGAGTGTCTTGGCATGTTTTGCATTTAGTTAGTTTCATGGCATGTTTATAAGCATATCGATGAACGTTATTTTATGCGATAATGAGGTAAGTGAGTTCGATGATCCATAAGTGGATGGATGTGAGTATGAATGGCCATGTGTTGGCATGAGGATGGGTGAGATGGCAGTGTTGTAGCATGCCAGTCTCATGCCGGACTATGTGACTTCAGTGTCAAACCGTATCGGTCCAGTTCCTCTCATTTTCTTCCCTGTACTACCACATGTTTTCCGCAAGGAATACGGTTTAGTAAGTTGCAAACCGCTTTTCTGGTACACACTAAAAGGAGAGGCCATGATGATGGTTCCATGGCCCTGGATTAAAGCCAGTCATCCGGTCAGGGGGCATGGGTGTTTCCGGTTGGGACCGAGAGGGGGGCACCCCTTAGAGCGCGCGTATATAAATTTGATCCCATGCTATTCGAGATTGTGATCTCCCCGTCTCAAAAGTTTTTCTTGGACGATGTCTAGGGTGATTCCTAGCACCGAGAGGTAGGATGGGTGTGTACTGGTTAGCTTTGTTTTCTTCCGAAATACCGTAAACGGAACTAGTCCTTCGTGACTACGGAAATCCGTTGGCTGTGGGAATAATTTTGTACAAACTCTGCAGAGTCATATATTCCTCCAAATCATCTATTCCCTGTCCCAGATCGATATTATCTTATCCTAATCAAATGTCAGTTTTGATGGCAGAGACTCCGGTGATTCGCTCGAATGCTAACTCCGGTTAAATGATATTCCTGTGGATGGACTAACCCATTTATTCTTATGAATTAAAAGTTTATTATGATTATTATTTACCTGTCCATAAAAGCCCTTTCTGTGATGTCGCCCCGACGTCCGACTGTGGCATTTCTTTTCAAGCCCCTTCTGTGATGTCGCCCCGACGTCCGACTGTGGCATTTCTTTTCAAGCCCCTTCTGTGATGTCGCCCCGACGTCCGACTGTGGCATTTCTTTTAAAGCCCTTTCTGTGATGTCGCCCCGACGTCCGACTGTGGCATTTCTTTTAAAGCCCTTTCTGTGATGTCGCCCCGACATCCGTCTGTGGTATTTCTTTTTAAGCCCTTTATGTGGTGACGCTAAGACGCCCGACTATGGCATCATTTCCTTATAATTATTTGTTCACCTTTCGAGGCGTCGCTTCAGACACCCGATCGGTAGTTATTTATGTTCTGTTGGGATTTCAGGCGGACTACCGCCGTTTCCCTTTTACTTACCTTGTCATGCTAATTTTTGAATGTACATTGATGAATTTATTCGTGACGCATCCATGCATGCATTTGTTATATCTTACGTCCGAACTGTCTTGCGAGTACTTTCAAAGTACTCACTGGCTTGTTGGTTTGGCCAGATGCTGACGAAGGTGATCTCATGGATGAAGAGTTTGATAGCGAGTCCGACACTTAGAGGAGTCCCAGTCAGTCTCGTGCAACCCTGGATTTGGTCACTGTTTTATATCCACTTCCGCTACCAAATAAATTCATCGAGCCTCACCTCGACGCTCGATGAGATGATAGACTTAGAGTCTTGTATTTCTCTCCCTGCTGTGTTTTTCCACCACCGCCCTATCCCCGAGTCAGTAGTATGTCTCCACACCACTGTGTCATGTCCGCCATTATGTATAATTATTGGCGTGCTTGTAATAATTTGGTTGAGCAACCGCAGTTCGACCCTGTAATATATTTTATGCTACTGGCTTATTGTATCAAGAAATTGTCTACCAGTGAGGAGGATTTCTCTCATACTGGACTCAAAAGATTGGTTTCTCAATAAATATTTTTATTGGAAAACCGGTCGTGACAAGCTTGGTACCAGAGCCAGGCTGACTGTAGGAAGCCACTAGGTGCGATCGCTAATTAGTTATTAGCATGATAGAGCTAATTTATATTTTTGCAATTGTAGTCATTTTCTGTCAGTCAGCTTAAATTTATGATCTAACCCTGCAGAATTTTTACCTACTTTTGTAGATGGCCGACAACAGCTGCGAGTCTCAGACCTTCGCCAACGTGCCCGATGGGTTCGTCAAGCTTCTTTCTTTCATCGTTCAGGACGCGATAGGGCCATCCGTGCACCCAGTCTTCACACTCTGCCAGCACCGAGTCAACGACAGTCTGACCATGCACCAGGCCGCGGTATAGTTCAAGGGAGGGCGTGGTGAGTTACGCCGCTTCCGGTTCGTGGGAAGAGCCATGCCTACGGAGAGGCATGCTATGCAGATGGCAGCCCGCGAGGCGATAGCCCATCTCAGGGATGTCCTTCCCGTGATGAAGACTCGTCGTTACCGTTATCTTCCGTGCCATGTGCCTTACACCTGTCACTACGCATACTCCTGCCCCAGAGGAGAACGAGACGAGGCTTTTGAGATGCTCATTGAGTATCTTCGGGCCCTAGAGGCAGCCTTCGACAACCTGGTGGACGACTTCGTAGCTACCCGCATGGACTCAGTCCATGGCTGTGCTGCCAACAGGAGGGAGCTCCTACCCATCGCTCCGCCACTGACTTTGGTCTCGTCCTCAGCATCTTATACGCCTACTCGTCGCCTGCCTTCTACCGAAGAATTCAACCAAGTCATTGCACCCACTTCAGCACGCACTGCTACCACCCTTCGCGCCCACTCCCGTACGTGTTGCTCCGCCCCTGGCAACTGCTCCGTCCACTCTGCGCAACACTACACGTATGGAGCCTATTAGCGAGGAGGAAGTCGAGTCCCCAACCTTGCTACGCCTCGCCCTCGGCAGGGCAAAGGAGGTCGTCAACATCTCTGCCTGAGAACGCTTAGCTGTCGTGTATTGCACCGCTTTGTAAGATATGTACGTAGGTTGTGAGAAGTAGCCTATTTGCGCATCATGTAGGATCTGGAGAAGTGCACTAGCCTAAATAACATGTCAGGATTATGTACGCATATCCTGAGTGATGTATTGTATAATTACCGCCCGCGTGTAAGATATGTAATGAGCAGTCCTTCTCCGTGCGCAAGTCGATTTGTTTTTCTTAAGTAAGCCGAGTTATTTAATTCTATCTGCCAGCTTTATGCATTTATGGTTTTGTTTTGTGACTCTTTCCGCTTTTCTTATGAGTTTTACAAAAATACATCCCCAGAGTGAAAAATGTCTCGTCCTTGGACACGCTCCATGCCAACTCCACCAGAGGAAAATTATGATGCACAACCCAACAACGAGTTCACTCAGGGACAATCAAGCCAACAGGGCAGTGAATCGGCACTTTCACAAATGTGCCGCCTTTATGAGCAGAGTCAGCAACAACATCGTGAGATGATGAACCAAGTCATCAACATGGGGAATCATCATGGACAGTATCAGCAGCATTCCAAGTTATCTGAGCTACAGAAGACACGTCCTCAAACATTTTCTCACACTGACAAGCCTCTTGAAGCCGAGGACTGGCTTCGAGATATGGAGAGGAAATTAATTATTGCAAAGTGTTCAGATCTCGAGAAAGTACTATATGCTCCACACTATCTCACAGGAGCAGCCGCATCGTGGTGGGAGAATTTTCTGCACATGCATCCCAACGAAAATGACATAACCTGGGATGATTTCAAGGAAGGTTTCCGTGGTGCACATATTCCTAAGAGTATTATGAAAATCAAGAAGAGAGAATTCGATGACCTCAAACAAAGGAACATGACAGTGTCAGATTACAACAGTCAATTTACCCTATTATCCCGCTATGCCAATGAGGAGCGTATGACTGAAATCAAGAAGATGGAGAAATTCCTTGACGGTCTGGCGCCCGCGCTTAAATGCCAACTGGTCGTGCACACTTTTCCTGATTTTAAAACACTGGTAGACAAGGCCATTACTCTGGAAAATGAGAGACGCAGTATGGAAGATATCCGCAAGCGAAAAAGGGACCAGACTAATCACGCTCGTAATCACCGAAGCAAGACAGATTTTCAAAAGGGTGGGACACACAAATTCTCATCCAATGTCTCACGCCCAATCAAGAATTTTCATGCAAGGGACAAGGAATTCACCTATCGCCCCGGTGTTACTTGTTACGCTTGTGGAGAAGAAGGGCACTATGCCAAACAGTGCCCCAAGCCAAGGAGTTCAACCCCAAAGCCGAACAACGGCGGCAATAATTCAGCGCCCAAGCGAAACAATTTCAATCCCAACAATAACCACAGGAAGGGTCATCTGAACCATGTAACCAAAGAGGAGGCACAAAATGCTCCGGATATCGTACTCAGTACGTTTCCTGTCAACACAATACCTGCAATGGTTTTGTTTGATTCTGGAGCCTCTCACTCTTTCATTTCGAAAAGTTTTGCTTTGCAAAATAATTTTTCGATGCTTCCTTTGGAGAAATCCATAACCATCAAGTCCCCTGGGATTCAGCAAGTTACTTAGAATTACTGTCAGAATGTGGTCATTGAGTTCGAAGGATTGGAGTTTCATGCAAATCTTATTGTATTGGAAAATAAAGGAATGGATGTCATCCTAGGGATGGATTGGCTAACCACCAATAAGGGTTTTATCGACTGTTTCAACAGGACCGTAATTCTCACACACCACCAAGGGAAGACAATAAGAGTATCAGCCAAGGAAGGAAAAATACCCCGGCAACCGAGATTAAATAAGGTGGACGTTTCTGAGCTAAACAAGGTTCCAGTAGTGTGTGAATTTCCGGATGTATTCCCTGAAGAGCTGCCAGGCATGCCACCAGACCGAGAAATAGAATTCCGCATTGAGCTAGCACTAGGAACCACCCCCATATACAAGAAACCATACAGAATGGCACCATCCGAGTTGATCGAGTTGAAGAAGAAAATAAAGGAATTACTGGAAAAAGGATACATTCGAGCCAGCTCCTCACCTTGGGGATCACCAATTTTATTTGCCAAAAAGAAGGATGGAACGCTGAGATTGTGTATTGACTATCGAGCACTTAACATGGTCACAGTCAAAAACAAATACCCGATGCCAAGGATAAACGATTTGTTTGATCAACTTGCTCAGGCCAAGGTATTCTCAAAAATTGACTTAAGGTCAGGATACCATCAATTGAAGGTACGAACGGAAGATATCCCCAAAACAGCCTTCACCTCTAGATATGGACTGTACGAGTTCACAGTGATGCCATTTGGATTAACTAACGCCCCAGCATATTTTGTTCACCTCATGAACAAAGTATTTATGAAGTTTATGGACAAGTTCGTCGTGGTATTCATCGAAGATATTCTGGTATACTCCAAGACACCAGAAGAGCACGCAGAACATCTCAGGATTGTGCTAGGAGAGCTAAGAAAACACCAATTGTATGCCAAGTTCAGCAAGTGCGAATTTTGGCTAAGACAAGTAGGTTTTCTAGGCCACGTGCTGACTCAAGACGGTATCGCAGTGGACCCAGAGAAAGTCAAGGCCGTACTTGACTGGAAATCACCAGCCAGCGTAACGGACATACGGAGTTTCTTGGGAATGGCAGGATATTACCACAGATTTATTGAAGGATTTTCCACCATAGCCAAGCCTATGACACAGTTGCTCAAGAAAGATAAGAAGTTTGAGTGGACAGAAGCCTGCGAGAAAAGTTTCCAAGAGCTAAAGCGGAAATTAACAACAGCACCTGTATTAATTGTACCCGACATACACAAGAATTTTGAAGTATATTGTGACGCGTCCAGAAAGGGTCTCGGATGCGTGTTGATGCAAGAAGGCAAGGTTGTCGCATACGCTTCAAGGCAACTTCGCAAGCATGAGGAAAATTATCCCACTCATGACTTAGAAATGGCAGCAGTTATTCATGCACTCAAGGAATGGAGGCATTTCTTACTTGGGAATCGATGTGAAATATATACGGATCACAAAAGTCTCAAATATATTTTCACGCAGCCAGAACTAAATTTACGGCAACGACGCTGGTTGGAATTGGTAAAGGATTATGATGTTGGGATCCATTACAATCCAGGGAAAGCAAATGTAGTGGCCGATGCCCTAAGTCGGAACCCCAGCTCCGACGGAAACTATCTGCACAGCTTGAGGCCCGAATTCCATCAAGAATTTGCCAAGCTCAACTTGATAATGGTAGCAGAAGGCACCATATCAAACTTGGAAATACAACCCAACCTTGTGGAGAAAATTAAAGAAGCTCAGCCCGGTCACCCCAGCATTGAAGGAACTAAAAAAAATTTGAGTATGGGCAAGGCCTCGGAATTCGTCATAGACAATGAAGGAATATTATGGTACGGAGAAAGGCTATGCGTGCCAAACATAGAAGACCTTAAACAGCAAATATTAGCTGAAGCACACACCACTCCATATTCGATCCACCCCGGAGGAACCAAAATGTATAAGGATATTCAGGAAAGATTTTGGTGGCACGGTATGAAGAGGGACATAGCCGCCTTCATTGCATGGTGCGACTCATGTCAACGCATAAAAGCAGAACATCAGAGACCAGCCGGACTACTACAACCTAACAAAATACCTGAGTGGAAATGGGATGAAATAGGGATGGATTTTATTGTCGGACTACCTCGGTCACGACACGGGAATGATGCCATATGGGTCATCACTGACAGGTTAACCAAAGTGGCACACTTTATTCTAGTGAAGACAACCTACACCACTCAGAGGCTTGCCAGGATTTATCTTTCCCGCATAGTTTGTCTGCACGGTGTCCCGAAGACTATAATATCCGACAAAGGCACTCAGTTCGTCTCAAGATTTTGGGAGCATTTACAACAGGCTCTGGGAACCCAACTAGCCTTCAGTACCGCATACCATCCACAGACTGATGGACAAACAGAATGCGTAAACCAGGTTTTAGAAGACATGCTGAGGGCATGTGTCCTCACATATGGAACCAGTTGGGAAGAAAGCCTGCCATACGCCGAGTTCGCGTATAACAATAGCTACCAGGCCAGCCTACAAATGGCACCATTTGAGGCTTTGTACGGACGAAGATGTCGTACCCCGTTAAATTGGTCAGAGACCGGGGACAGCCGCATCTTCGGGCCAGACCTGCTCAGAGAAGCCGAGGAAAAGGTCAAGCTAATCAGAGACCGACTTAAGACCGCTCAAAGTCGACAGAAGAGTTATTATGATCAGAAACATCGTAGGGTCAGCTTCGAACCAGGTGAGTTCGTATACCTGAGAGTGTCCCCGATGAGAGGATTGCAACGGTTTAAGATTAAAGGAAAGTTAGCACCAAGATTCATTGGACCATTCTGCATAGTGGCACGAAGAGGCACTGTAGCCTACCAGCTAGACTTACCCGAAGACTTGTCCGACATTCACGACGTGTTCCACGTCTCTCAATTAAGGAAGTACGTAAACAACCCAGAGAAACAAGTATCCCATGAAAACATTGATGTGCAGCCAGACCTCACTTATCGAGAACGTCCCGTAAGAATATTAGAGGAATCTAAAAGGAGGACCCGACAGAAGACCATCAAGTTTTTCAAAGTCTAGTGGAGCAATCACACCGACAGTGAAGCAACTTGGGAAAGCGAGGATTTTCTTTGGACTGAGCATCCACACCTATTTAAGGATCAGCTAAAATCTCGGGGACGAGATTTTTCCTTAGGGGGTAGGTGTTGTGACACTCTAAAATTTTTATTTGGTTTTTATCAAAAACTTTGTGGTTTTTGAGGAGAGGCTATTTAAAAAATTTCTTTTTCAAAAAAACCTTCCACTTAAAAACTTCCTTTGCTTTGGCAAGGATTTTATTTTTTCAAACCTTGGTGTTTGATCTTTTGAAACTTCTTCTCTGTTGGTTCTCTCTCAAATTTAATTTTTGAGTTTAAATTGTTTTCTTTTAAAATGAAACTCCATGAAAATTTGGGGATTTTCATATCTTGGAACCACCCTTGACTTTGCATTGTTCCCATGTGGTAAAACCCCTCCAAAACCTCCCCTACACCTTGTGATCAACCTAAGTCCTCTGTCCCAACTAATCCAAACAAGTTTTGGATTTTATTCTAATTATTTTTCCTCTCAAAACAAATCTGAAAATTATTTTGAGCCCAAATGATTTTCAAAGCAAGTACCCTTTTGAATTTGAGTTTGGTTCCCAAACCAACTCTCCTGGATAGTCCTTTGTACCCACAACCCAGAACCATCTTGATCCACTCCTCCTCTTTTCAAAATTTTCAAAATTTAGTCTCTGCAAGTTTGGACCAGATTTGCCAAATTTGATGAAATTCATATCTACACTGCTCCAAAAATTCCACCAAAAATCATGCAGCCTGCTTGAGCAATGAGAAGCCACTCCACCAAAAATCAGCTCAAGGAAAAATCACCAGAGGTCAAATTCTTTCTGTCAAACACCTTGCGGGCACTGTTACTGTTCAAAATTCAGAAAAATTCAGTCTTCAGTGTCATTTTTCGTTCGTCAGCTTCACTCACGCGTTCACAGTGCATTTGGCACGTTCCTCTCCGCCTCTTCCTACTGTCTGGAGCACCACACGCTCACTTGGCCTCTTCCTGGCATCGGTGGCACGCTGGCCCGCCCTCGCCGGAGTCTTCTGCGGCATCGGGACCTCCCGTGGCGGCTAACAGGGGACAAGAACGGCGGCTCAACGCCGTTCCGCGCCGCCCATCGCCCCTCTACTCTCTGCGTGGCCTCATGCGTGCCAGCGCACGCCCGTGGCACCGCCACCGTGGCCGGCAAGCACGGGACGCGCTCCCTGCCGCCGACGGGCCCGCGCCGCCCCGTTCTGTCAAACTCACCCCAAAGCACCAAACTCCAGCTCGATTAGCACCAAAACGGAACCGTGGACCTCCATGATGACGCTCAACGTCCTAATTACCCCGACCGAGCCCTGCGCCACTGTAATCACTCGCCGGAGATTCCCGTTCACGGCAACCGCCTCGGGCCGCCTATATAAAGGGCCCCCGAGCTCACCCTCGTGCACGCCTCATCCCCACTCCTCACCAACGCCACGCCAGGCCACTAGGGGGACCCCGAGGAGGTCTTCCCCCTCAACTCCGGCCGCCCCGATCCGCCTCGGCCTCCACCACGATTCGCTCTGGTGAGGCCATCTCCGGCGCCCAAACCCCGTCCGTCACTCCCTCTAGCTACCAGGAGCCTAACCCCCTCCTCAATTTGATCTCTGCAGCCCTCTCCGATGAGTCCCTCGACCACCCGAGCCGCCGTCCGCCGGAGCAAAGCTCGCCGTCGACGTGGTACTCGCCGGCAACCACCACCACCACCAATCGACGCGGAAGGGTGCCCTGAGCACGGAGGTACCCTCCGATCCCCCTGCCTCGCCGTGGATCGCCGCCGGCGACCACCGCGGCTCTCGGGCACCGGCGAGATCTTCCGCCCCGTTCATATTTTCAAACCTGACAAGCGGGACCCGCTGACAGCCTCTCTGTCCTTCCTAAACGAAGCGTTTTCTGAAAACGTCTTCTGCCAAATACGCTTTCCCTTTGGGATGGCGTAATTTCTGCCGAAACGTTTTCTGTTTTTATAAGCTAGCCCCTGGAAACTTTCTGTTTCATTACAGATGAGTCCCTGGGCTAAAACCTTTATAACTTTTAAGCAGAAAAGTATTTTTGATTGATTCTTTTTCTGTTCTCTTTAAAATTTTGTCTGGTTTTTTATCATATTTATTTGAAAAATATTTGGTATACTTTCTGTGCACTCCTTGGTATTTACGATAGCGCGTATATTTTCTTTATACCGTAGATACCGAAGGAGGTGACGGAGCCGCGAACTTCACCGAGCTAGGCTCCGACTACTCTGAACCAGGCAAGCATGTTTGAACTTTTGATATGATGAGTGTCTTGGCATGTTTTGCATTTAGTTAGTTTCATGGCATGTTGATAAGCATATCGATGAACGTTATTTTATGCGATAATGAGGTAAGTGAGTTCGATGATCCATAAGTGGATGGATGTGAGTATGAATGGCCATGTGTTGGCATGAGGATGGGTGAGATGGCAGTGTTGTAGCATGCCAGTCTCATGCCGGACTATGTGACTTCAGTGTCAAACCGTGTCGGTCCAGTTCCTCTCATTTTCTTCCCTGTACTACCACATGTTTTCCGCAAGGAATATGGTTTAGTAAGTTGCAAACCGCTTTTCAGGTACACACCAAAAGGAGAGGCCGTGATGATGGTTCCATGGCCCTGGATTAAAGCCAGTCATCCGGTCAGGGGGCATGGGTGTTTCCGGTTGGGACCGAGAGGGGGGCACCCCTTAGAGCGCGCGTATATAAATTTGATCCCATGCTATTCGAGATTGTGATCTCCCCGTCTCAAAAGTTTTTCTTGGACGATGTCTAGGGTGATTCCTAGCATCGAGAGGTAGGATGGGTGTGTATCGGTTAGCTGTGTTTTCTTCCGAAATACCGTAAACGGAACTAGTCCTTCGTGACTACGGAAATCCGTTGGCTGTGGGAATAATTTTGTACAAACTCTGCAGAGTCATATATTCCTCCAAATCATCTATTCCCTGTCCCAGATCGATATTATCTTATCCTAATCAAATGTCAGTTTTGATGGCAGAGACTCCGGTGATTCGCTCGAATCCTAACTCCGGTTAAATGATATTCCTGTGGATGGACTAACCCATTTATTCTTATGAATTAAAAGTTTATTATGATTATTATTTACCTGTCCATAAAAGCCCTTTCTGTGATGTCGCCCCGACGTCCGACTGTGGCATTTCTTTTCAAGCCCCTTCTGTGATGTCGCCCCGACGTCTGACTGTGGCATTTCTTTTCAAGCCCCTTCTGTGATGTCGCCCCGACGTCCGACTGTGGCATTTCTTTTCAAGCCCTTTCTGTGATGTCGCCCCGACGTCCGACTGTGGCATTTCTTTTAAAGCCCTTTCTGTGATGTCGCCCCGACGTCCGACTGTGGCATTTCTTTTAAAGCCCTTTCTGTGATGTTGCCCCGACATCCGTCTGTGGTATTTCTTTTTAAGCCCTTTATGTGGTGTCGCTAAGACGCCCGACTGTGGCATCATTTCCTTATAATTATTTGTTCACCTTTCGAGGCGTCGCTTCAGACACCCGATCGGTAGTTATTTATGTTCTGTTGGGATTTCAGGCGGACTACCGCCGTTTCCCTTTTACTTACCTTGTCATGCTAATTTTTGAATGTACATTGATGAATTTATTCGTGACGCATCCATGCATGCATTTGTTATATCTTACGTCCGAACTGTCTTGCGAGTACTTTCAAAGTACTCACTGGCTTGTTGATTTGGCCAGATGCTGACGAAGGCGATCTCATGGATGAAGAGTTTGATAGCGAGTCCGACACTTAGAGGAGTCCCAGTCAGTCTCGTGCGACCCTGGATTTGGTCACTGTTTTATATCCGCTTCCGCTACCAAATAAATTCATCGAGCCTCACCTCGACGCTCGATGAGATGATAGACTTAGAGTCTTGTATTTCTCTCCCTGCTGTGTTTTTCCACCACCGCCCTATCCCCGAGTCAGTAGTATGTCTCCACACCACTATGTCATGTCCGCCATTATGTATAATTATTGGCGTGCTTGTAATAATTTGGTTGAGCAACCGCAGTTCGACCCTGTAATATATTTTATGCTACTGGCTTATTGTATCAAGAAATTGTCTACCAGTGAGGAGGATTTCTCTCATACTGGACTCAAAAGATTGGTTTCTCAATAAATATTTTTATTGGAAAACCGGTCGTGACACCTCTTGATCAGCCCAACGCCAAAGCCACTGGGGGCTACATGATCGTATTCAAATCCTAGCTTAACCCCTTTGGTCTGGTTTACTGATCGTATTCGAGTCAAAAGCCTCCAAATTACTCGTAAATGCTTGATTTACATCATATGAAACATACTATTTTTTATTGGTTTTTTGTTGTCTCAAATCTAACTGCACCAGCTCAGTTATTTGACAATGAGTTGCCAAGGTATAACAATCATCAGGCATATCAAGGTACTGACCTCTAGAAAGATTAGGGTCGTCAACCTTATTGTCCGAGTCATATAACCGGCAATTCAGAATCATAGAACATAGGTATGACATTATCGTTCATAAACAAACTTATCTATGTCTTTTCGTTACTCAAAGGTTTTGTCATCCTTGTCTATCTTATATCTGGTCCTATTTTTTCCACTATGATGATTTCATAGTTATGTATCGGCTGTTTTAACCCGTCCAATGATAAACCACCAGGACGGTTTTTTCATCTTTTGCATACAGGAACATATTTTAACACTGCAGATGTGATCACGGATATAATACATATATGGACATCACGGATAAAAAGTCATATGCAACATCCTATGCTCAACGGCATAGGCAAAACATGCAGTTTTCAAACTAACCTATTACAAGGCATTGAGAGCCCAAAAGGTTAGAATGTTTTCTTTCTTAAGAAGATCCTAAGCTAAAGGCTGGATTATTCAGACGGTTATGACTCCTCCCTCGCCGGTTCACCTCCCTCCGCTGGTTGGAAGCTGGGATTGGACCAGTCAAAGCCGTTCAGAGCAATGAACTCAGCTTCATCTTCAATTAGGCCGGCCGGGTCAATTTCCGGGGCAAAAGTGTGTTGGCGAGCCGGCGGGATAGATCCGTCACTTTATAAGAGGGAGTCGCCATCTTCTTATTCTCAACATCAAAACCCGGCTGATATTTATCAATGTTGGTTTCTTCGCCAAGGATGGTAGAATGAGGACGAACTTACCTCACACAAGCAACGAAATCGTCTTGATCAAATGGAGTCCCATCTTCTTTCAATGGGGCACACCCCTTGTCTACATCCGCTGGGTCAAGTTCCGGCACCGAGGCTTTGGAACGACTCAGTGCGGTTAAGGCTCCGGCTCGTGCGCAAGACCACTTGACCTCTTGGAATCTGGCAAGTAGAATTGACAGTTTCTTCAAGACATCACTTAAGAGGTTTGGTCCTTGGTTGGTTGGGGATATAATGACAAGCGCCTGTTGAGCTCCAATGTACAGCTGCTCCACCAGGGTGTAAATCGCCTTGAGTTTTATTAAACTTTTTTGGCTCAGATTGTTGCTTCGGGGACCTACGGGTGTTTTAAATGGTTAAGAAGGCGGCTTATACTTCTGGCAAAAATAGAGTGTAAGTAACTAACGGCGAATAATTCACCAAAGATTGCGGAGACCATCTGGGACACATGGTTTTTAAGCCGGTGAGCTCCGTGGTAACCTCCTTTAGAGCCCCCTCCGCTGTCTCAGCACGCTGGGGTAGCAAGGTTTTCTCGTCGGCCTAGGATTTCTTCTCTGCGTCAAAATTGGTCTTCAGTTTTTCAGCTTCAGAAAGGCTCAATTGGAGTTTGGAGTCAGCGTTTTTTATCTCCGCCTCTTGATCCGCCAGCCGGGTCTTTGCATTAGTCAATTGAGACCCCAATTCAGTCAAGGCGGTCTGTAAACATGCACAGGTATGTTAAAATGTAAAGGTTATCATCATTGAAGTCCCAAGTACTTTGCAACGCAACACCACTCGGCACTTGGGGGCTAATGTCTGCCAAAGCAATTTTTTAATGTGAAATGGCTATTCTATGATTAAAGTCCCAAGTGTTTTACAAGTAACAACGCTTGGTACTTGGGGGCTAATGCATGATTTTAAGAAGGTGTTTTCATGTTGGGCCGGATCACATTATTTGTTTCGACTGATTCAAGACAATTATGAAGTTAAGTACCGGCTCACTTGTGATAAATTGAGTCGACCCTTCGGGACTACAGGTGAAATTTAGGCTGGATTTAAGGAAAATATAAGATAGAGCATCAACCTATATCACAAGTCTACAGATCATTCAAGTTCATCATAATCCGGAGACTTGGGGGCTGGCAGAGCATATATAAGATGGTGAAAGCCAGCGAACGTACCTCATATTTCAGCTGCAGTTGCTTGACCATCTCAATTTCCGAGTCACGGCTGGAATGCACATGACTAAGGTAGCCAGACAGCACGTCATTAACGTTCAGGTGAGCGTAATGAGAGACATCAAACCGCACCTTCTGCCTCTCTAAAGCCTCTTGCTTAGCAGAGTGCCAGGCCAGTACGGTTGGGTTGCCCGGCTCAACGAATCGACTACCAGTAATTAAGACATCATTGTCAGAAAGTCGTCGGCGGGTTAGCTGAGCTAGATGGTTCAGTGGTAGCCGGGTTAGGAATGGTCTCATCAGCTGACGGCTCAGGAGGGTCTGACTGAACATGGACAGCCGGATCTTCTGGCGCTTCAGATTGATCAAGAGGAGTTGGTATTGTTGGTTCAGGTGCAGGATCTTTTGGGTCTTCTATCGGCTTAGTCACCTTGGCTTTCTTGGACTTTGCTTGACCGCTAAGAAAGATTTTATGAGACAGTTAGTATAATGATGCAGTTTTAAAGATGCAGAAGAAAGATGATTTTCCTTACCCAGGAGCAGTCTTGAAAGCCAGAAATTGAGTTTGTGACGAGTCGCCGGAAGAGCGAGAAACCTCCTACAAAGATAAAATAAAGTTAAGAGAGTAAGGAAATAGATTCATGGATAAAAGCAAAAGACAAAGGTGAAAGAAACCTCATTCTGGCGTTTTCGAGGAGTTTTTCGTAAGAAGGAGGGCGGTTCAGTGTCGTCATTAGTCCGGGCCTGACGGCGGCTCTCATGTTGTTGCTTTTTCAAAAGAAAATGAGGGTCCAAATAAGCCAAAGGGTGTGAAAACCTTACTTTCTGGGTTACCAGTCAAAGTTTCTGTCTTGGCAAAGGGGTTGAGTCGGAGGAAATAGTTACCTCTTCTTCTACAGCCTGGCTGGCCCTCGTGTCGTCCTGGCAATAGTCAGTGTCAATAAGGTTGTTAAAAAACTGGCCAAGGGAGTCAAGGGCTACCTCCGACTCAGAAGCATCATCCAGCTGGAACATGTCAGATGCAATCTTCTTATTCTTGGGCTTCCGGGTCGTTCTCCGGGTGGCTATGGCAGCGGCTCTAGCCTTCTTGGCAGCTTCATGATCATACTTGGCCTTCTAGAAATCAGATTTGGCTTGTAAGCAAATAACAGGTTAAAAATCCGTGCAAGTATTTAACTACTGAAGAAAACAAAAAAGGAGGTCAAGGGGGTTCACCTCTGGTGCCGGGTTAAGTTTGCAGAAGGGGTTTAATCCAACCTTTCTGCAATCCTCGTATTTGCCATTCACGAGAATGGTTGACATTGCAACAATGCCTTCTTCGGTTAGTTGTACAGAGCTATGACGCAGAGAATCATCTGGGCCTCCGCCATATTTATACATCAACTTGGATCAAAGGCTTAGAGGGATGACCCGCCATGCGATCCAACAACGGATCAGGTCAACTCTAGTTAAGCCATTTCCCAATAAATCTTGAATCCTTTTGATAGATGGGATAAGCTTCTTAGAATCAAGATGATCCGCGCGATAACCCGACAGTGTCTTTTCATCCGCTGGTGATATATCTTGGCAGTAGAACCAAGTTTGGTTCCAATCTTTGGGATGGCTTGATAAGACCACTAAAGGAAAGACAGCCCCCTGTCGGCGTTGAATCGAGATTCCGCCAAGTTCCAAGCTAGGGCCATTGGTGCACTCATTCTGGCGGTTCAAATAAAAGTACTCTTTGAAGAGCTCCACAGTCGGTTCTTCTTGAAGATATACCTCATAGAGAACTTGAAAATTGCAGATATTGGATATGGAGTTGGGTCCAAGATCTTGTGGGTCAAGTTTGAACAAATGCAGAATGTCTCTGAAGAACTTTGAGCCAGGTGGTGAAAACCCCCGATTCATGTGGTCAGTAAAAACGATAACTTCACCGTCTTTGGGCTGAGGTCGTTCTTCGTCCGGGTCAGGGGCACGATAAGAAATAATGTTTTTCTCTAGCAAAAATCCAATGGTGAAAAATTCTTTCAAGGTATCCTCAGTAACTGTGGAAGGGACCCAGTTGCAGACTGTTGGCGCTTTTGACGGCATGATGAAACAAGGGCAAGCTGAAAAGAAAGTAATTTACCGGTTCAAATTATTGGTGGAGCTACAGGTTAATGATTATAGTACACATGACTAATGGCGGCTTAAGTAAGGGCTAATGATATATAAAGGAAACATGAGCCGGAGTCATAAGCCGCCATGACTAAAGATATTCAAAGGTTGCCTGAGTCAGAATTGGCTAAGTGCTGAGATAAACAAGTTTCACAAGTTGTTGCTATTATTTTGGATCAAGATGGTTCAAAAAAGGGAAATAAATCTAGACCTAAAAACCAGCACAAAGGAGTTCGTCAGTTCTAAAGAGACCTTTGGACAGGAGAAAGGGATCTACTAGCATCTGAAATGGATGCAAAACAACTACCGCATAGGTTTTATACTTCTTTTAGATCAAAGGAGGGTGCGGTGGAGAAACTGCAAAGAATCCACAATGAACAGCGAAGAACACGGAAGGAACTCGCAAACCCTAATGCAGATCTAAGGTGTGAGAAAGCAAGAACTTACGGATGTGGATCTGTTACGGAGGGTCGTCGCCGTTTATCTGGACAGCTCAGGGGGATGTAGCGGCCGAGCTTGAGGACGACAATGAGCGCTGCGGTGGCGGCAGAGCTCGAGCGATAGAAGGGTTGCGAGAGAGGAAGAAAACGATGGAAAAGGGGAAGAATGAACAAAAGCCAGTCATGCCTATTTATAAGGAGAATACTGATAAGTGGGCGCAAAAACTGAGGAGACCAAAACATGGTTATCCAGCTACCCACGTGCCTCAATTTTCGGAAAGGCGTTAAAGATAAAGATCCGTTAAAAGATAACATGGAGGCGGGTTTCCAAAAAATCCGGAGATGACGTCATGGCGGGTTACAAGGCTTTCGTGAAATAGTAATAGATGGATTTTTTCTAAATATTGAAGATTGACAAGAACAAAGTTCAAATCAACCTGGGGCCTAATGTTGGGGATATAACTACCAGGTGTGACCCACCCAGGAGGGGACGGTTCAATAACAATGGCGGATTAACTAAAGGAAGCCCGAAGAATATACAAGGTGACAATTTATAGTAAGCCGAAGCCCAGAGGCGGCTTAAGGCCCATGAGTATAAACCGCCATGTATGATAAGAATTGTAAAGTAAGGCATGTAAAAGATGTCACCGAGCCGGACACGTTGTATGAGCCGGCCGGGACTCTGTAGGCCGCAGGGCGTCAAACCGTGTATATAAGGGGACGACCTGGCGGCGGCTTAGGGCAAGAAACAACAGATCGAGAGCCAAGCTAGCGTACTTCGCTCCTTGGTCATTGAAACCTAGCAATACCACAACAACTGGACTAGGCTTTACCTTCACCGCAAGGGGCCGAACCAGTATAAACCTCTCGTGTCCTTTGTCCCGATTAACCCCTTTAAGCTTCCTAGTTGTGATGGCTCCACGACTAAGTCCTTTCACTAGGACATCTGCCCTGACAATTCCACGACGGCTATCATGACTTATGTATTGTGTGTAGCTAATGTTGGGTGCATAATGACTGGATCTTTTCTACCATGAATTACAATGTTTAGTCCCTGCTTGAACTTTGGAGGTGCTCTACATTTATGTTTTGCGGTCTTAGAAAGGGCTAGCGAGATACCACTATTGTGATATTATATCATGGTTGTTTTGACAACGTGTTGCTGTTTGAGATATCTTATTATTGCTCGCCAGCTGATTGTGTCATTGATATGACTTAATATAATCTTTAAGAGTTATTGTCGGCATGGTTAGTTATAATGTTGGCTCAAAACCTGGGTGATGTCTAAGCTTATTTAGGCAAACAAGAGCAAAATAGTTCGTAAAAGTTTTTCTTTTTCACTTTCAGTTTGTCAACTGAATTGCTTGAGGACAAGCAAAGGTTTAAAATTAGGGGAGTTGATACATCTCCAACGTATCTACTTTTCCTCTTGTTTTGGACTCTAATTTGCATGATTTGAATGAAACTAACCCTGGACTGACGATGTTTTCAGCAGAACTACCATGGTGTTGTTTTTGTAGAAATAAAAGTTCTCGGAATGGAACGAAACTTTGCGAGGAATTTTTATACAATAAACAAGAATTTCTGGAGCCATGACCTATCGGAGAGGGGCACCTGGGTGGGCACAACCCACCAAGGTGCGCCCTCTCTCCTGGAGTGCCTAGGTGGGTTGTCCCCACCCGGTGGCCCTGCAGACCCTGAAACCGACGCTATAAAATACTATTTTTCTAGAACAAAAATCAAGGAGAAAGAATTATCGCGATCCACGAGACAGAGCCGCCATCGCCTCCTGTTCTTCATCGGGAGGCTAGATCTGGGTTCCGTTTGGGGCTCCGGAGAGGGGGATATTTGTTCTTCGTCATCACCAACCCTTCTCCATCGCGAATTCCTTGATGCTCCCCAGCGGGAGTGAGTAATTCCTTCATAGGCTCGCTTGTTGGTGAGGAGTTGGATGAGATTTATCATGTAATCGAGTTAGTTTTGTTAGGGCTTGATCCCTAGTATCCACTATGTTCTAAGATTGATGTTCCTATGACTTTTCCATGCTTAATGCTTTTCGCTTTTGGGCCCAGGTGCCATGATTTCAGATCTGAACCGTTTATGTTATCACCATTATATCCATGTTCTAGATCCGATCTTGAAAGTTATACTCACCTGCTACGTGTTATGATTCGGCAACCCCGGAGTGACAATAGTCGGGACCACTCCCGGTGATGACCGTAGTTTGAGGAGTTCATGTACTCACCTTGTGTTAATGCTTTGTTTTGGTTCTCTATTAAAAGGAGACCTTAATATCCCTTAGTTTCCAATAGGACCCCACTGCCACGGGAGGGTAGGACAAAAGATGTCATGCAAGTTCTTTCCATAAGCACGTATGACTATTTACGGAATACATGCCTACATTATATTGATGAACTGGAGCTAGTGTCGTATCGCCCTAGGTTACAACTGTCTCATGATGAATATCATTCAACAAGTCAACAATCCAATGCCTATGAATTTATCCTATATTGTTCTTGCAAATTACTACTTCTATCATCACGGTTACACTTGCTACAAAATTACTGCTATCACTGTTACCGTTACCGTTGCTGCTGCTACTATTATCAAAACTATAATACTTCTTTGCTACTAATCACTTTGCTGCAGATAATTAATCTCCAGGTGTGGTTGTGTCGGTGTCCTAGGAACGGGGGTACCCAGACTTGCCTGCCTGCGGCCCACGGTGTTGCTCTACCGGCGGCCTGGTACAGCCCATCTTCATCAGCAACCGCTCAAGACCCTCGCGAGGGGCCAAGCCTCACGAGGCGGACGACATAAGACCTCCTCAGGGGCAGCCTCGCTAGGCTGGCTCCCGAGGAGTAGAGATATCAAGGCAGGGGGCACCTCGCGAGGTTCGCATGACATGAGCCGTGACGACCAAAGCCAGGCAGGCACCAGCGGGCGTAGAGTGCTAGTTTCCTCTTTGGTGCTAAAGAGGCAGGCGCAGGCGAGAAGTCCTGAGGCATCAGGCAAAGATTTCCATATCGGTGCAACAAGACCAAGACTAGCAGGACAGCAGGAGGGAGGTCACCGCGGAGCCCATAGCTGCATCACCGCCAGAGCCTTTGGCAGGTGAAGACCACCTTTTGTTAGGATAACTTGTACTAGTTGTCTCCCTTCAAAATTGGCCGTTGTGGGATCCCTTACCGCCTAACATTTGGGAAGAGGGCCAGGGCCTCTATAAATAGGGCTAGCCACCACCATAGAAAGGGACGGATCATTCAGACCATCCTCAGACACACCAGCTCATCAACCTCAAGAACACCTCTCCTCAGGAGGTTGTTCATCCACTGTACTGATTTATCCTTAGCCCACGAGGCAATCCACCACACCACACTGGAGTAGGATATTACACTACAACGGTGGCCCGAACTAGTATAAACACTCATGTCTCTTGATCCTTGGGTTCGGCGAGTTAGGCTTTGATATCGTTGCGAGAATCGAGCTAGGAAGAGAGAGATCTTCATGCGCACCCCAGAGTTCGAACCTCAAGGGTCTGCCGGAACCCCAAATCTGACATTTGGCGTGCCAGGTAGGGGCGCGCCGAAGCTCCGCTCCTCCACCAGCTTCACCTCCCCGTTCGGCCCCCATGGCCGGCGCCGCTCCTCCGACTGGACCGACGGACGCTCACGACGGCGCCATGGGCCTCAGGGCTCTCACCCCCGTCTTACGGCGGGTGCACTGGCTACACAAGTTCAAACCAGAGATGCCGCCCCGTTATGACGGTGCGGCGGATCCGTTGACCTTCCTGCTGGCATATGAGGAGGTCATTCTGGAGGCTGGAGGTGACGACCAGGTCATGGCCAACTGGTTCCCCATGGCCCTCGATGGCGCGCCGCGCGCCTGGCTACTCAACCTTCAAGGATCCTCTGTGGCTTCTTGGGATGAGCTGTGTGGCCTTTTCATCGTGCGCTTTGCAGTGTCGGCGCCTATCGCCGTCGCGGCCCTCCTCGGTGGCTCGCAGGCGCCACCCTCGGACCGCCATGTCAAGTTGTTCTTCCGCCAGATCGGCGTCGCCTCTATGCAGCAGGGAGCCCCTCTAGGATGGGCGGCGCCCAAGGCCGACCTCACCTTCGACTCAGAGGACCACCCCGCTACCACTGCTGGCTTGGGCGCGCTCCCAATGCTCTACAAACCCACCATTTGCAACGTCGCCATGACCATGACCCTCATCGATGGCAGGGCTGGCCTCAACGTGCTCTTTGTGGAAGCTTTCGTCTTGCTTCACGTGCCGTACGGCCAGCTCCGCCCCACCAAGCCTTTCTCCGGAGTCAGTAGCGGATCCACCAGCCCCATAGGGCAAATACGCCTCCCGATCACCTTCGGTACCCGGGACAACTACCGCACCGAGCTGATCGACTTCGACATTGCCCGCATCAGCCTCCCATACAACGCCATCCTCGGGTACCCTACCCTGGCTCCGTTCATGGCAGCGATCCATCAGGCCTATAACCTCATTGAGATACCGGGCGGCAGCGGCGTCCTCACGGTGGCTGGAGACACCAAGGAGGCTCTAACAGCCCTCAAGCTCGCCTTCAAGGCCGCCGCAGCAGCACGCCCGGCCGACGAAGCTGTCCCAGGGGCTAAGGGGGCCGCGCCAGTCAAAAAGAAGCAGTTGTTCACTCAGGATCGGTCCGAAACGAAGCAAGTGCCGTTTGAGGAGGATGGATCCTCAAGAGCCACCTTCACCATAGGCGCCAACCTTGACCTGGATCAAGAGGAGGCATTGGTGAAGTTCCTGCGTGCGAACAAGGAGGTATTCGCCTAGGATCCCAAGCAGCTGGTAGGGTCCCAAGGGGGTAATCTAACATCACTTAAGGGTGTGCCCCAATGTGCGCCCTGTGAAGCAGAAGGCACGACGATGGTCCACGGAGAAGCAATCCTTCATCATCCAGGAAACTCGCAAACTACAAGCGGCAGGCGTCAATCGCGAGGTCCGGTACCCGGAATGACTGGCGAACACCGTCGTCGTGCCCAAGAAAGACGGGAAGGAATGCATGTGTGTCGACTTCACCAACCTCAACAAAGCCTGCCCCCAAGACCCGTTCCCGCTCCCGTGCATCGACCAGATCGTCGACTCCACCGCCGAGTGCGACCTGCTGTGTTTCCTGGACTCATTCTCGGGTTACCATCAGATCAAGATGGCGGTGGAGGACATGGAGAAGACAGCCTTCTTGACCCCGTGTGGTGTATACTTCTACACCTGCATGCCGTACGGGCTACACAATGCTAGGGCGACCTTCCAGCAGCTGATGCACATCGCCCTGGGCCAGCAGCTAGGGAGAAACATGAAGCCTACATCAACGATGTCGTGGTAAAATCTCGAGAGGCGAGAACCCTCATTCAGGACCTGGAGGAGACTTTCACCAGCCTGCGCCAGGTGGACCTGTGCTACCTCTTGAGCACTATGTTGGTTTTCCCCGAAGAGGAAGGGATGATGCAGCAAAGTAGCGTAAGTATTTCCCTCAGTTTTTGAGAACCAAGGTATCAATCCTGTAGGAGGCTACGCGTGAGTCCCTCGTACCTGCACAAAACAAATAAATCCTTGCAACCAACGCGATAAGGGGTTGTCAATCCCTACACGGCCACTTACGAGAGTGAGATCTGATAGATATGATAGGATAATATTTTTGGTATTTTTGTGATAAAGATGCAAAGTAATATAAAAGCAAAGTAAAAAAGCAAAGGAAATAACTAAGTATTAGGAGATTAATATGATGAAGATAGACCCGGGGGCCATAGGTTTCACTAGTGGCTTCTCTCGAGAGCATAAATATTCTACGGTGGGTGAACAAATTACTGTTGAGCAATTGACAGAATTGAGCATAGTTATCAGAATATCTAGGTATGATCACGTATATAGGCATCACGTCCGAGACAAGTAGACCGACTCCTGCCTGCACCTACTACTATTACTCCACTCATCGACCGCTATCCAGCATGCATCTAGAGTATTAAGTTAATGAAAACAGAGTAACGCCTTAAGCAAGATGACATCATGTAGAGGGATAAACTCATGCAATATGATGAAAACCCCATCTTGTTATCCTCGATGGAAACAATACAATACGTGCCTTGCTGCCCCTACTGTCACTGGGAAAGGACACCGCAAGATTAAACCCAAAGCTAAGCACTTCTCCCATTGCAAGAAAGATCAATCTAGTAGGCCAAACCAAACTGATAATTCGAAGAGACTTGCAAAGATAACCAATCATACATAAAAGAATTCAGAGAAGATTCAAATATTGTTCATAGATAGACTTGATCATTAACCCACAATTCATCGATCTCAACAAACACACCGCAAAAAGAAGATTACATCAAATAGATCTCCACAAGAGAGGGGGAGAACATTGTATTGAGATCCAAAAAGACAGAAGAAGCCATCTAGCTACTAACTATGGACCCGTAAGTCTGAGGTAAACTACTCACACTTCATCGGAGGGCTATGGTGTTGATGTAGAAGCCCTCCGTGATCGATGCCCCCTCCGGCGGAGCTCTGGAACAGGCCCCAAGATGGGATCTCGTGGATATAGAAAGTTGCGGTGGTGGAATTAGGGTTTTGGCTCCATATCTGATCGTTTCGGGGTACGTAGGTATATATAGGAGGAAGGAGTACGTCGGTGGAGCAATAGGGGGCCCATGAGGGTGGAGGGTGCGCCTGGGGGGGTAGGCGCGCCCCCTACCTCGTGGCCTCCTATTTTGTTTCTTGACGTAGGTTCCAAGTCTCTTGGATCACGTTCGGTGAGAAAATCACGTTCCCGAAGGTTTCATTCCGTTTGGACTCTGTTTCATATTCCTTTTCTTCGAAACCCTGAAATAGGCAAAAAAACAGCAATTCTGGGCTGGGCCTCTGGTTAATAGGTTAGTCCCAAAATAATTTTAAAAGTGGATAATAAAGCCCAATAATGTCCAAAACAGTAGATAAGTATAGCATGGAGCAATCAAAATATAGATACGTTGGAGACGTATCAAGCATCCCAAGCTTAATTCCTGCTCGTCCTCGAGTAGGTAAATGATAAAAACAGAATTTTGATGCGGAGTGCTACTTGGCATAATTTTAATGTAATTCTTCTTAATTGTGGTATGAATATTCAGATCCAAAAGATTCAAGACAAAATTTCATATTGACATAAAAATCTACTAGTTCTACGAAGGATGGAACTACCCATAGAAGGTAAAGCACCGGCACAAGTAAAGAAATCTTGAATAACTCCTTTTCCAATAATATTACCACTACCAACATGGAATTTTTTTGTATGTAAGATGGGTGGTTCTTTAGCAGGAGCATCAGAATTTTCATGATATTATTATTGTCCATATCGACAATAATTTCCCCAATTTCAGTCATAGAGGCAGAAGGTAAGGGACTAGCCATAACGACAAGCAAACGAAAAGCAAAGCGGGCAAAAAGAGGCAAAGATAGAGAGATGGGGGATAGAGAGAGAGGGCGAATAAAACGGCAAGGGTGAAGTGGGGGAGAGGAAAACGAGAGGCAAATGGCAAATAATGTAATGCGGGAGATAAGGGTATGTGATGGGTACTTGGTATATTGACTTTTGCGTAGACCTCCCCGGCAACGGCGCCAGAAATCCTTCTTGCTATCTCTTGAGCACTACGTTGGTTTTCCCCGAAGAGGAAGGGATGATGCAACAAAGTAGCGTAAGTATTTCCCTTAGTTTTTGAGAACCAAGGTATCAATCCAGTAGGAGGCTATGCGCGAGTCCCTCGCACCTGCACAAAACAAATAAATCCTCGCAACCAACGCGATAAGGGGTTGTTAATCCCTACACGGCCACTTACGAGAGTGAGATCTGATAGATATGATAATATAATATTTTTGGTATTTTTGTGATAAAGATGCAAAGTAAAATAAAGGCAAAGTAAAAAAAGCAAAGGAAATAACTAAGTATAGGAGATTAATATGATGAAGATAGACCTGGGGGCCATAGGTTTCACTAGTGGCTTCTCTCGAGAGCATAAGTATTCTACGGTGGGTGAACAAATTACTGTTGAGCAATTGACAGAATTGAGCATAGTTATGAGAATATCTAGGTATGATCATGTATATAGGCATCACGTCCAAGACAAGTAGACCGACTCTTGCCTGCATCTACTACTATTACTCCACTCATCGACCGCTATCCAGCATGCATCTAGAGTATTAAGTTAATGAAAACAGAAGTAACGCCTTAAGCAAGATGACATGATGTAGATGGATAAACTCATGCAATATGATGAAAATCCCATCTTGTTATCCTCGATGGCAACAATACAATACGTGCCTTGCTGCCCCTACTATCACTGGGAAAGGACACCGGAAGATTGAACCCAAAGCTAAGCACATCTCCCATTGCAAGAAAGATCAATCTAGTAGGCCAAACCAAACTGATAATTCGAAGAGACTTGCAAGATAGCCAATCATACATAAAAGAATTCAGAGAAGATTCAAATATTGTTCATAGATAGACTTGATCATAAACCCACAATTCATCGGTCTTAACAAACACACCGCAAAAATAAGATTACATCGAATAGATCTCCACAAGAGAGGGGGAGAACATTGTATTGAGATCCAAAAAGAGAGAAGAAGCCATCTAGCTACTAACTATGGACCCGTAGGTCTGAGGTGAACTACTCACACTTCATCGGAGGGGCTATGGCGATGATGTAGAAGCCCTCCGTGATCGATGCCCCCTCCGGTGGAGCTCCGGAACAGGCCCAAGATGAGATCTCATGGATACAGAAAGTTGCGGCGGTGGAATTAGGATTTTGGCTCTGTATCTGATCATTTGGGGCTACGTAGGTATATATAGGAGGATGGAGTACGCCGGGTGGAGCAACAGGGGCCCACGAGGGTGGAGTGCGCACTTGGGGGGTAAGCACGCCCCCTACCTCGTGGCCTCCTCTTTGTTTTCTTGACGTAGGGTCCAAGTCCCTGGATCACGTTCGGTGAGAAAATCACGTTCCGAAGGTTTCTTCTGTTTGGACTCCGTTTGATATTCCTTTTCTGCAAAACCCTAAAATAGGCAAAAAAACCGCAATTCTGGGCTGGGCTCGGTTATAGGTTAGTCCAAAAATAATATAAAAGTGGATAATAAAGCCCAATAATGTCTAAAACAGTAGATAATATAGCATGAGCAATCAAAATTATAGATACGTTGGAGACGTATCAACTTGCGGCTCAACCCGGAGAAGTGTGTGTTTGGTGTCCCCTCCGGCAAGCTACTGGGCTTCACCATGTGTGACACCCCAAAAATTTGGCCTTGTTTTATTAAATTAAAATTTTTGCCAGGAATTAAACTTTGGTTTCTGAGCTCCATTTTGATTTTTTTAAATCATTTCCTTCCCTGTTATGATGAGTTTTTCCCAAAGAGAAAACTTTTCAAATATGTTATTGGACTTGTTTAACCTCTCAGAAAAACTTTCCTTTTATCAGTGTACTAATTAACTAAATTAATTGCTTGATCTTACTTTCTTGAAATAGTTTTTCAAGGTTAAATGGCCATATTTGAACTACAACCATTTGATAGATTCACTTAAAATTTCCACAAAAATTTGGAGATGTCAGGTTATGTTTTAAATCACTTTATGCAAAAATATTTTCATTCATGAAATATTTTGAGCCCTGCACCAATTTTTCTTCTCTGGTCCAGAGTGCATTTTGCACTGCAACCCATTTAAATAATTCTTTAAAACTTCTACCAAAATTAAGGGAGGTCAGTAGGAACATATTATTCCACTTTGTGCAAAATCCAGGGTTGTTCTTTGAAAAGTTTGAGTGAATCAACCTCTTTTCCATTCTGGTCCAATTTGAGGATTTGTAACAGCACCACCATTTTAGTTGCTCCTATACCCTTGATTATTTCTCCTACTTGTAGTCCTCCATGTTAAACCCTTAAGTCCAGGAGCATGCACCATTTGGATCATTTTTGGTTCATGAAATAATGCTATTTATTTCCTGTCCAGAAATGTAGTTTTGCAAAACTTGCACTAGCAAGTTTCCCCTCTTTGTCCAAATAACCACACCACTCTCTCTTGCATCTAAAGAGACCCCCAACCTGGAAGTTTTGGCCACCCCAAGACTTGCCTAAGTGCCATTGGAATTTTGTCAGGACACCCTGTGGACATGTTCTGTTTTGACATGAATTGTGGCATTGCACTGTGAGCTTGCACTTTGATCAAACTAGCATGTCACTAGACTCCCCGTTGCTCCTAACCTCGATCTGGTAAACCCACCCTCACCTGCCTGTAGCATGCCGCGGCATTGTGTCGAACATCTGGTGTGCGTGCACTGGACGCGCCCAGAGCGCGCAATTGCAGCCCACGCGCCCGAGCCGACACGTGGCCCCACGGCTTTGGCCGCTCTGCAGCACCACGCACGCGCTCCCCTCCTCGCAGCAACGCGCCAAGCAGCCCCGCCGCGCCCGCAGGCCAAGCTAGTCGCCGCCGCCGCCTGGCAGCCTCTGCCCATGTCGGCGCCAAAGCCTCTCACGTCGCCACTGGCCCCTGGAACAGCGCGTGCTCATCCGCGAGTGTGTCCTCTAGCGCTCGTCGCGCCACGATGCCCTGCTGCTACAGAACGGACGGTTCGCCGGCCGCCCTTATCCACGCCGCGGAACCGCCTCGGCGAGCTATAAATGGAGGCCCGAGCCTCCCGAGCACGCAAGCGACCTCATGCTACCCCCACGGCGCTCCCCTGCTCGCATTCGACCCGGGGAGGCCTCCTTCCTCATCTCCGGCAACTCCTGCCGCCGCCACCGCCCGGCCAATCCGGCACCTCAGTACTCCCCCTCTCGTTCTTTCGCCAGTAACTTCTCATTCCCCTACGAACCAACCCCCTACTTAATTTGATCGGGAGCCATCGCCACCACAAACTCACTTTGCTCCCGAAGCTCCCTCCGCCGCGAAGATCCGCGACGACTTCTTCACCCCTGCGACCCAACAACCACCGGGAGACGCCTTGGTCTGCGGATCTATCCCATCGGGGCCCGCGAGGAGCAGCCAAACGTTGGCGACGATCGCCGGAGCCCCGCCCGCTCGGGCAGAGGAGGGAGACGACGCGCGGCGACTGGTCAAACCTGACCAGTGGGCCCCTGGACCCACTGTCAGCGACCCCGCGCCGTCCACGCTGAGTAAGTGGAGGCGTCATACCCGTAATACGTCTTCTCTGCGCGAAAGCGTAATCTCTTCAAAACGTTTTCTTTCTGTTTTAATTTAAAAACAGATATTGACCAGAACTTGACTGGCTTAACTTTTAAATATAACTCCAAATGAGTTGATTTTCCTACCTTCCTCAAATTGGTCTAGTTTTTTCAAGATTATTTGAAATTTTTTCAAACAACTTTTGGTGCTGTTTTTGTTTTGTGTGTTATCTTTTATATTGCTAAATAGGATTTTTGAAGAGAGAAGAAACTTTCAAAAGTTTGGAGAGCACCCTGCCTTCCACACATTGAGGCAAGCATTCTGAATCCCGGCATAATATTTTGGTGTGATCGTTGATTTATACACCACCGCATTTCGAGGACTTGTTATTTCATGTGATATGATCATATGCATGGGTGCATGTTGTTGATTCCCATGCTGTTGGAAATGGATTTACTTGTGATATAATCACCCTCATATGCTTGCATGTATACCGCAGGAACCCGGGAAAAACCTCTGCCTTGGGTAGGCTTGAGTTTGTCGCAGGTCTCCGTCGGGGACGGTTATGTCTGGTATGGCATGGCAAGGCGATATGAGAGGTGACTCTGATGGATGATTTATATTCGTCATGCTAATCATGCAGAGATACTTGAACCTCCAGAGTCGACCGTAGATCGAGTCTTGTTCCAGTAACCCCCATACTGTCTCGTACTACCACTCGTCTCTACAGCAGTAGAGGTAGGTTCAGTAAGTTGTCAACCTCTTTCTAGCACAACCATACAGAGGGCCATGGTGGATGATACCGGTTGTAGCTGGTAGGCAGGCCACCTGGTCCAGGGGCATGGTGTTTCCGGTTGGGACGAGAGGGAGGCACTTAGAGCGCGCGATATAGTTTGATCCCATGCTACGCGAGGTTGTAGCCTCCCCACTTAGAGTTGCTTAACAGGTGTCGTGGGTGATTCCAGACACGTGTGAGTTAAGCTGGTGTGTGCAAGTTAGGTGTGTTTTCGACAAAAGACCATAGATGGAATTAGTCCCGATGGACTAAAGAAATCCGTTACTCGTGGGTAAAGAGTACACCCTCTGCAGAGAATAAACCTATCGAATAGCCGTATCCATGGTTAAGGATTACAGTCTGGGATGGGTCAGGTGTCGGTCTTAGTGTCGGTCTTCGGAGGTGAAACTGTTAACTAGAAATACTGCTTGTGATTTGTGAGAACTATGATTATTATTATTGTTGACTAACCCGTGATATTATTGCTATTATCAAGTATCTCTGGGATGGTTCTACCTCCGGGATATTCATTATGATTGTTTCTTTTAAAGCCCTTTATGTGGGTCGCTCAGCGCCCGACTGTGGCATTTCTTTTAAAGCCCTTTATTGGTGTCGCTCAGACGCCCGACTGCGGCATTTCTTTTAAAGCCCTTTATGTGGTGTCGCTCAGACGCCCGTGCGCATTTCTTTAAAGCCCTTTATGTGGTGTCGCTCAGAAGCCCGACTGTGGCATTTCTTTAAAGCCCTTTATGTGGTGTCGCTCAGACGCCCGACTGCGGCATTTCTTTAAAGCCTTTATGTGGTGTCGCTCAGACGTCCGACTGTGGCATTTCTTTTAAGCCCTTTATGTGGTGTGCTCAGACGCCCGACTGCGGCATTTTTTTTAAAGCCCTTTATGTGTGTCGCTCAGACGCCCGACTGCGGCATTTCTTTAAAGCCCTTTATGTGGTTGTCGCTCAGACGCCCGACTGCGGCATTTCTTTTAAAGCCCTTTATGTGGTGTCGCTCAGACGTCTGACTGTGGCATTTCTTTAAAGCCCTTTATGTGGTGTCGCTCAGACGCCCGACTGTGGCATTTCTTTTAAAGCCCTTTATGTGGTGTCGCTCAGGCCCGACTGCGGCATTTCTTTTAAGCCCTTTATGTGGTGCGCTCAGACGCCCGACTGTGGCATTTCTTTTTAAGCCCTTTATGTGGTGTCGCTCAGACGCCCGACTGCGGCATTTTTTTAAAGCCCTTTATGTGGTGTCGCTCAGACGCCCGACTGCGGCATTTCTTTTAAAGCCTTTATGTGGTGTCGCTCGACGCCGACTGTGGCATTTCTTTTAAAGCCCTTTATGTGGTGTCGCTCAGACGCCCGACTGCGGCATTTCTTTTAAAGCCCTTATGTGGTGTCGCTCAGACGTCCGACTGTGCATTTCTTTTAAAGCCTTTATGTGGTGTCGCTCAGATGCCGACTGCGGCATTTCTTTTAAAGCCCTTTATGTGGTGTCGCTCAGACGCCGACTGCGCATCTTTTAAAGCCCTTTATGTGGTGTCGCTCAGACGCCCGACTGCGGCATTTCTTTTAAGCCCTTTATGTGGTGTCGCTCAGACGTCCGACGGTGGCATTTCTTTTAAAGCCCTTTATGTGGTGTCGCTCAGACGCCTGACTGGGCATTTCTTTTAAAGCCCTTTATGTGGTGTCGCTCAGACGCCGACTGCGGCATTTCTTTTAAAGCCCTTTTTGTGGTGTCGCTCGACGCCCGACTGTGGCATTTCTTTTTTAAGCCCTTTATGTGTCGCTAAGACGCCCGCTGTGCATTGCTGGTTATTCGTTTTCATAAATTTTAAACTACTTGTTACTGCAATTTATAAATAACCGCAGGCACGCATCAAAAATTTATTTACTATTTTCGATTGACGTCATGAGCATAAATGTTTTCGCACATATTGTTATATTATACTGTGTTTCATAATGTTTGCGAGTACATTCAAAGTATCACTGGCTTGTCCCTGGCTATTGTCTTGCCAGATTTCTTGCACGGAGAGGAGCGACGCGATGCCAGCCCCGGACCCACACAATGGAGATAGCAGCCTCGCGAAGATAGGAATTAACCTGGTCAGCTTTCCCGTGGGAAATGGAGTCCATAGACACTGATGTTTCGCAACCCGCTTCCGCCATCAACCACTAGAAACCATTGTTGTACTCACAGGCCAGAATGGTCTTGTACGGCATATTTTGTATTTTGCTTGGAATTTCTGTATCAAGTTGGAGCCTCATCAGCTAACAGTAATCCTGGGCTGATGAGCACGACGGTCTTTTCTGGAAATTTATTACCGGAAAAACCGGTCGTGACAGGCTTGGTATCAGGTCAGGCTGACCATTGGTAATCCTATCTAGCAGGTCAATAAACTTAGCAAACAAACCCACCAGACCTTAACCAAACCCCAGCCAAGCTTCTCGTGCAAGATAGCCACACAGTGACCCACACTTTGGCAGTCGGTGCCCAACCTATCAACCTAACTGTCACTCGATGCGCCAGTGACCGGCCCCTAAATTCCTTTCTCGCAAGCGTGCGAGGAAGACTCCGTCCCCTTTTTCTTATAAAAAGGGCACGCTAGCCTCAACCCAGCACAGCACAAGCCGCTACCCCAAACGGCCGCAATGCCTGGACCCATAGTGCACAACGAACCACAGCAACCAACCTTGGAGGTTTTGTGACCATCCTCGCAAACCTCACCCGTCGTGCCTACGCGTTAGAGGAGCCACCAGATATGTTGTGTTATCAAGGACCGCAGTGAAGACCGTCAATCTGGCCACTGTGCACATCACGGTAGGGGTCTAGCACCGAGCATTCCTACGGTTCACCGGAAGAACAACTTCCTTTGAGCCACAAGCCATCCAGCTAGCCGCTCGAAGAGGCTATAGTTCATCTCAGGCATTGTCGCCCAGAGTTAACTGTCGCTCGTTCCATACTATCCCAGACGTGAAGGGTATGGTAGACCACCCCAGTTGCCAATGGAGATCACGGAACGGACCCCGCATTGTTGCACCTAGTGCGCTATGTAAGTGCACTGGAGGCACTGTCGACCAGATCACTATTGAATATTAATCGCAGCTGTGGAGAGCTGGTTCGTCGAGCCCGGCGAGAGAAGAAAACGAGCCCAACACGACAACCAGTCGTGCTGTTTGGACAACCGATCGAGACCCCGAGATCTGCCCAGCCATCGGCCAAGGTGCTGATAACCCAGAAGTGCTTCGTCGCATTTTGGGAGCACACTCCAACGGGGTTGTGGCCAACAATCCCCGCATGGTCATTCTCACTACCCCGACCCTGCAGTTCCTCCGCCATCTCCGACTAATCCCGGCAGAGTGGACACGTGGAGAAGCCTCGACATCCACCAGGCAC
This sequence comes from Triticum aestivum, assembly GCF_018294505.1. Lineage (NCBI taxonomy): Eukaryota > Viridiplantae > Streptophyta > Magnoliopsida > Poales > Poaceae > Triticum > Triticum aestivum. The sequence goes on along the minus strand of NC_057794.1, from coordinate 106,468,226 downwards.
GCCCGTTTAGACATAAACGAGGTAGACTAAGCCGTATGAGTAGTACCGAGCCTTCAGTGTATCCTCGCTTTGTAATCATGCGACCGTGTATTTAACGCAGCCTGTCGTTGTGCCTCTGTTTAATAGTAGCCTTGCATTTTTGGTCAGCGCATAGTTGCATATTTTCCGGGCACAACTACCGAAAACCAACCCGACGACAACCACAGTAACACGTCTCTTTATGAGATATGTGTATCTCTGACACTGACCCGACCTTTGGAGCTAAAGCTGGCAAATTTATTACCTTTCACCACGGTAAAATGATCCAGCTCCATTGCTATATAAAGGCCACCTTGTGCCCTTACCCAGCAACCCTCACCTTGTGCACCACACTCGCACTTTTTCCTGTCATGCCGAAGCCCCAGCATTCATCTGAGAACCCCAGATGCAACTCCAGGTAGCTTTGTCAAAATATTGTGGATTTTACCCGCAGTTACCATGGGTTCTACCCAAACCACCTCAGTACGAGCTGTTCAAATCGAGGATCACCCCATCCACCTCGGAATATTGGGCAGCAGTACACATTCCTCCTTTAGACCCCAACCAAGATCCAACGGAAATTTCCTTCATGGGGAAATCCATGCCAACCCCACACCTGGCCATAGAAGCTGCTGCGAAAGAAGCGATTGCTCGTCTTCGATCCGCAGTACCCTATGCCCGCGAACGAGGATATTATTACTTTCCGAGTCGTTGCAGCACCCGGAGAAGTAACATCTTTTCCCGGTGGACGTATTGAGAGAGACCCAGTTCTGGCCAACCTTATCCAGTACATCATTGCTCAAGAGCATTTGAACCAGCGAGTGATGGATTATCTCCAGAGCCTCACAGATTTAAATCCTCAGATTGCCATCGGCAGACCACTGAGACCCGACCCGGAGAGACGCATACATCGACTGGTCAATCCACTTCCTCCAATAGAAGAGGAGTGTATTCCTTTACCAGAGACATTTTATCAGGACCCCGTCCAGTTACCGTTTTCATTTTAGACGTCACTATTGTATTTGTTTCCTTGCAGCATTTATTTATGTATGTGACTTATGCGTGATACCCTGAGTTTGTACGGCAAGTCAATTATTTGGCTTCTACTAATGTGTGTAGTTTTTGTTGTGGTTTATGCTCCTTTAAATTAACTGTTTTTCCCTCGCGAAATCCTGGAGCAAGATTTCTTTTCCCTGAGTTGCTACACCTGCCCCTTCTCACGACGCGGATTATTAATTTCACTCAGCACCACACAGCAGACTCACAACCATAATCATTCGGACACATACACTGTTTGCAAAACTTTGCAACGGCGTTACATCCAGCTAATCACCCCCTAACTACAGTTAGCACCCGGCACACTCCATCTACTCTTCATGATCACCACCACCGCGGAGAGCCAACACCCGAGCCGCAGCGTCGCGATACTCGTCGAAGATCATCGCGCACAGGAGCACAGAGAGCCCCAGCAGTGTCGCCAGCCCTCCGCATATCAGGATCACAAACCAGTCCGGCATCGCCTCCGCCATTAGAGCCTCACCCGAGTTTCTGTAAGCAGTAATGGAGAAAGAAGGAGGAGGAGAAGTGAGGCCAGATGTGAGGAAGAAGAGAGAGTCACCCCGGCCGTTTTTATAGCTCGAGCTCGGTGTACGGTGGGCGAAGTCCACCAACGCCGCTCGTCGCCGATCGCCAGTGTTCGGAGTCGAATCCGCGAGCAGTGCCGACAGCGCGCTGGCCCGCGAGGTGAGTGCACGCTGCACCGGCAGCTAGCACGCCGCGCACTACCACGGTACGGCCTAGATGCCCTACGCATTAGGCATCGCCGGTGGAGAAAGCGCGAGAAAGCGCGCGGGAGAGAGGAGGAAGAGAGAGCCAGAGGGAGAAGAAGACCGGGGAAGAGGCTGACAGTGGCCCCGGGTCCACCTGTCGGCCAGAGAGAGCACTGTGCTCTCGGGTACGACCAGCGTATATTTAAATTTAGAGATTATTCTAAATTTTTATCCAGCGTAGAAATCACCCGATTTTGTTCCGAACCGTAGACTCTTCCACGCAGTACCAGTTTTCACACTGTGGTTTTTCACCACTTATTGCCCTCTCACTGTAGCCACGTCTTTATTGCGTAAATATTTTCCTAACACCGCTTTTAGCAAATCTCGAGGACGAGATTTTTCTTAAGGGGGATAGTATTGTGACACCCCAAAAATTTGGCCTTGTTTTATTAAATTAAATTTTTGCCAGGAATTAAAACTTTGGATTTCTGAGCTCCATTTTGATTTTTTAAATCATTTCCTTCCCTGTTATGATGAGTTTTTCCCAAAGAGAAAACTTTTCAAATATGTTATTGGACTTGTTTAACCTCTCAAGAAAAACTTTCCTTTTATCAGTGTAACTAATTAACTAAATTAATTGCTTGATCTTTACTTTCTTGAAAATAGTTTTTCAAGGTTAAATGGCCATATTTGAACTACAACCATTTGATAGATTCACTTAAAATTTCCACAAAAATTTGGAGATGTCAGGTTATGTTTTTAAATCACTTTTATGCAAAAATATATTTCATTCATGAAATATTTTGAGCCCTGCACTCAATTTTTCTTCTCTGGTCCAGAGTGCATTTTGCACTGCAACCCATTTAAATAATTCTTTAAAACTTCTACCAAAATTAAGGGAGGTCAGTAGGAACATATTATTCCACTTTGTGCAAAAATCCAGGGTTGTTCTTTGAAAAGTTTGAGTGAATCAACCTCTTTTCCATTCTGGTCCAATTTGAGGATTTGTACAGCAACCACCATTTTAGTTGCTCCTATACCCTTGATTATTTCTCCTACTTGTAGTCCTCCATGTTAAACCCTTAAGTCCAGGAGCATGCACCATTTGGATCATTTTTGGTTCATGAAATAATGCTATTTATTTCCTGTCCAGAAATGTAGTTTTGCAAAACTTGCACTAGCAAGTTTCCCCTTTTGTCCAAATAACCACACCACTCTCTCTTGCATCTAAAGAGACCCCAACCTGGAAGTTTTTGGCCACCCCAAGACTTGCCTAAGTGCCATTGGCATTTTCTCAGACACCCTGTGGACATGTTCTGTTTTGACATGAATTGTGGCATTGCACTGTGAGCTTGCACCTTTGATCAAACTAGCATGTCCACTAGACTCCCCGTTGCTCCTAACCTCGATCTGGTAAACCCCACCCTCACCTGCGACCTGTAGCATGCCGCGGCATTGTGTCGAACATCTGGTGTGCATGCACTGGACGCGCCCAGAGCGCGCCAATTGCAGCCACGCGCCCGAGCTGACACGCTGGCCCCACGGCTTTGGCCCGCTCTGCAGCACCACGCCACGCGCTCCCCTCCTCGCAGCAACGCGCCAAGCAGCCCCCGCCGCGCCCGGTAGGCCAAGCGCTAGCCGCCGCCACCGCCCGGCAGCCTCTGCCCATGTCGGCGCCGCCAAAGCCTCTCACGCTCGCCACCTGGCCCCTGGAACAGCGCGTGCTCATCCGCGAGTGTGTCCTCTAGCGCTCGTCGCCGCCACGATGCCCTGCTGCTACAGAACGACGGTTCACTGGCCGCCCTTATCCACCGCCGCGGAACCGACCTCGGCGAGCTATAAATGGAGGCCCCCGAGCCTCCCCGAGCACGCAGGCGACCTCATGCTACTCCCACGATGCTCCCCTGCCTCGCATTCGACCCGGGGAGGCCTCCTTCCTCATCTCCGGCAACTCCTGCCGCCGCCACCGCCCCGGCCAATCCGGCACCTCCAGTACCTCCCCCTCTCCGTTCTCTTCGCCAGTAACTTCCTCATTCCCCTGCGAACCCAACCCCCTACTTAATTTTGATCTGGAGCCATCGCCACCACAAACTCACTTTGCTCCCGAAGCTCCCTCCGCCGCGAAGATCACCGCCGACGACTTCTTCCACCCCTGTCGACCCAACAACCACCGGGAAGACCGCCTTCGTCTCGCGGATCCATCCCCACCCTCGGGGGCCCGCGAGGAGCAGCCAAACGCCGGCGACGATCGCCGGAGCCCCGCTCCGCTCGGGCAGAGGAGGGAGACGATGCGCGGCGACTGGTCAAACCTGACCAGTGGGCCCCTGGACCCACTGTCAGCGACCCCGCGCCGTCCATGCTGGAGTAAGTGGAGGCGTCATACCCGTAATACGTCTTCTCTACGCGAAAGCGTAATCTCTTCAAAACGTTTTCTTTTCTGTTTTAATTTAAAAACAGATATTGACCAGAACTTTGACTGGCTATAACTTTTTAAATATAACTACAAATGAGTTGATTCTTTTTCCTACCTTCCTCAAATTTGGTCTAGTTTATTTTAAGATTTATTTGAAAAAAAAATTCAAACAACTTTTGGTGCTCTTTTTATTTTGTGTGTTAATTCTTTTATATTGCTAAAATAGGATTTTTGAAGAGAGAAGAAACTTTCAAAAGTTTGGAGAGCACCCTGCCTTTCCACACATTGAAGGCAAGCATTCTGAATCCCGGCATAATATTTTGGTGTGATCGTTGATGCATTTATAACACCACCGCATTTCGAAGGACTTGTTATTTCATGTGATATGATCATATGCATGGGTGCATGTTGTTGATTCCCATGCTGTTGGAAATGGATTTACTTGTGATGATAATCACCCTCATATGCCTTGCATGTATACCGGCAGGAACCCGGGAAAAACCTCTGCCTTGGGTAGGCTTGAGTTTGTCGCCGGTCTCCGTCGGGACGGTTATGTCTGGTATGGCATGGTAAGGCGATATGAGAGGTGACTCTGATGGATGAATTATATTCGTCATGCTAATCATGCAGAGAATACTTGAACCTCCAGAGTCGACCGTAGATCGAGTCTTGTTCCAGTAACCCCCATACTTGTCTCGTACTACCACTCGTCTCTACAGCAAGTAGAGTACGGTTCAGTAAGTTGTCAACCTCTTTCTAGCACACACCGTACAGAGAGGCCATGGTGGATGATACCGGTTGTAGCTGGTAGGCAGGCCACCTGGTCCGGGGGCATGGGTGTTTCCGGTTGGGACCGAGAGGGGAGGCCACCCCTTAGAGCGCGCGATATAAGTTTGATCCCATGCTACGCGAGGTTGTAGCCTCCCCACTTAGAGTTGCTTAACAGGTGTCGTGGGTGATTCCAGACACGTGTGAGTTAAGCTGGTGTGTGCAAGTTAGGTGTGTTTTCGACAAAAAGACCGTAGACGGAATTAGTCCCGATGGACTAAAGAAATCCGTTACTCGTGGGTAAAGAGTACACCCTCTGCAGAGAATAAACCTATTCGAATAGCCGTATCCATGGTTAAGGATTACAGTCTGGGATGGGTCAGGTGTCGGTCTTAGTGTCGGTCTTCGGAGGTGAAACTGTTAACCAGAAATACTGCTTGTGATTTGTGAGAACTATGATTATTATTATTGTTGACTAACCCGTGATATTATTGCTATTATCAAGTATCTCTGGGATGGTTCTACCTCCGGGATATTCATTATGATTGTTTCTTTTAAAGCCCTTTATGTGGTGTCGCTCAGACGCCCGACTGTGTCATTTCTTTTAAAGCCCTTTATGTGGTGTCGCTCTGACGCCCGACTGCGGCATTTCTTTTAAAGCCCTTTATGTGGTGTCGCTCAGACGCCCGACTGCGGCATTTCTTTTAAAGCCCTTTATGTGGTGTCGCTCAGACGCCCGACTGTGGCATTTCTTTTAAAGCCCTTTATGTGGTGTCGCTCAGACGCCCGACTGCGGCATTTCTTTTAAAGCCCTTTATGTGGTGTCGCTCAGACGCCCGACTATGGCATTTCTTTTAAAGCCCTTTATGTGGTGTCGCTCAGACGCCCAACTGCGGCATTTCTTTTAAAGCCCTTTATGTGGTGTCGCTCAGACGCCCGACTGCGGCATTTCTTTTAAAGCCCTTTATGTGGTGTCGCTCAGACGCCCGACTGCGGCATTTCTTTTAAAGCCCTTTATGTGGTGTCGCTCAGACATCCGACTGTGGCATTTCTTTTAAAGCCCTTTATGTGGTGTCGCTTAGACGCCCGACTGTGGCATTTCTTTTAAAGCCCTTTATGTGGTGTCGCTCAGACGCCCGACTGTGGCATTTCTTTTAAAGCCCTTTTTGTGGTGTCGCTCAGACGCCCGACTGTGGCATTTCTTTTTAAGCCCTTTATGTGGTGTCGCTAAGACGCCCGACTGTGGCATTGCTGGTTATTCGTTTTCATAAATTTTAATACTACTATGTTACTGCAATTTTATAAATAACCGCAGGCACGCATCAAAAATTTATTTACTATTTTCGACTGACGTCATGAGCATAAAATGTTTTCAGCACATCATTGTTATATTATACCTGTGTTCATAATGTTTGCGAGTACATTCAAAGTACTCACTGGCTTGTCCCTGGCTATTGTCTTGGCCAGATTTTCTTGCACGGAGAGGAGCGACGCGATGCCAGCCCCGGAACCCACACAATGGAGATAGCAGCCTCGCGAAGATAGGAATTAACCTGGTCAGCTGTTCCCGTGGGAAATGGAGTCCCATAGACACTGATGTTTCACAACCCGCTTCCGCCATAAACCACTAGAAACCATTTGTTGTACTCACAGGCCAGAATGGTCTTGTACGGCATATTTTGTATTTTGATTGGAATTTCTGTATCAAGTTGGAGCCTCATCAGCTAACAGTAATCCTGGGGCTGATGAGCACGACAGTCTTTTCTGGAAATTTATTACCCGGAAAAACCGGTCGTGACACCATGTCGCACAGGGGGATCGAGGCCAACCTAGAGAAGGTCAAGGCGATAGAAGACATGAGCCCACCGCAAACTCCTAAGGAAATGCAGACGCTCGCGGGCTGCGTGACCTTGCTGGAGCGCTTCATCTCCAAGATGGGGGAGCGTGCCCTGTCGTTCTTCAAGCTGGTGAAGAAGAAGGGCCCATTCAAGTGGACCCCAGAGGCCGACCTGGCGTTTCAAGACCTCAAGAGATACTTGACCAGCCCTCCAGTGATGGTAGCGCCTCGTCCCCTCAAGCCCCTAGTGCTCTACCTGGCCGCCACGCCCCACTCAGCTAGCAAGGCATTGGTGGCTGTCCGGGAGGAGCACCTGGCCAAGAGCATGCCGCGTAATGCCGCACCCTCAGCCGGGATGGTGCGTCGCCGAGACGGCGCCACCCACGGATGATCAGGCCCCACAGGACGGCGTCTCTAGGCTAGCGGAGGCCCCGATGGGTGACCAAGCTCCTGAGGTCCCCCCACCTCAAGAGGAGCCACAACCTCGGGAGGCCACAGACTCCATCGACGCTCCCGCCCTCGTTGAGCACCCGGTATCCTTCGTCAGCACGGTGCTACGAGACACAAGAGCACGGTACCCCATGCCATAGAAGCTTTTTCTCGCACTCCTGGTGGCCTCACGCAAGTTGCGTCATTACTTCCAAGGTCACCCAATTAAGGTCATCTCAGACTACCCACTGTAGAGGGTGCTCCGGAGCCCCAACACTGCGGGAAGAGTCACTGAGTGGAACATTGAGCTGCAAGCGTTTCAGCTGGAGTTCAGCACAACTAGGGTCATCAAGGGAGCCACCCTCGCCGACTTCGTGGCAGAATGGACCGACGCTCCAGAGCCCGAAGTAGGCGAGAGCCGATCCCTCTCGCCAGGAAGTGAAGCGCCAGATGGCTAGGTCATCTACTTCGCCGGCGCTTTCGCACGCCAAGGTGCGGGGGGCTAGCGTCGTGCTCATTTCACCCACCCAAGACAAACTATACTACGCCGTGCAGGTCTGCTTCCAGTGGGGCGAGAAGGTCTCCAACAACATCGCGGAGTACGAGGGGCTGATCGCCGGCCTCAAGGCTATGGCAGCCTTGGGGGTGAAGCATCTCACCATCAAGGGCGACTCCCAGCTCCTCGTCAACTTCTCCAACAAGGTGTACGAGCAGAGGGACGAGCACATGGAGGCGTACCTCACAGAGGTGCGCAAGATGGAGAACCAATTCATGGGCCTGGAACTACAACATGTGCCGTGCGGCACAAACAAGGAAGCCGATGAGATCGCCAAGAGAGCGTCAAGGCGCCAGCCCCAAGAGCCTGGTATCTTCGAAGAGCGACTTTTTAAGCCCTCGGCAGCCCCCTCGGCCGCGGAGCCTGCACCGCCTCAAGAGGAACTCCCCTAGCCACCAGCCTCGGGAGCCCCCACCTGTGGCCCGACCTCAGGAGCACGCCTGCTCCTGGCACTCGAGCCTCAGGAGGGGTGCTGGACCGAGGAGCTCAGGACATACCTGGTGCGAGGAACGCTGCTGGAGAAAGAGGAGGACGCGGAGCGCGTGGCCCGGCAGGCCACGGCATATTGCATCCAGGACGGTGAGCTGTACAGAAAATGAGCAAATGATGTTTCCTTGCGATGCATCTCCAGGAAGTAGGGGAGCGAGGTACTAGCTGACATACACGGCGGGGACTGCGGGCATCACTTGTCGTCGTGCACCCTAGTTGGCAAGGCGTTCCGCAGCGGGTTCTACTAGCCCACGGCACTCACCAATGCAACCGAGCTGGTAAGGTCCTGCGAGGCCTGCCAGTTCCATGCCAAGCAAATCCACCAGCCAGCCTAGGGCCTCCAGACTATCCCACTCTTGTCACCGTTCGCGGTCTGGGGGCTGGATATCCTGGGTCCATTCCCTTGACCGCCTGGGGGCTACCGCTACCTCTACGTCGCCATCGACAAGTTCACCAAGTGGGCAGAGGTGGAAGCCGTCTGCACCATCCCAGTCGGGTCGGCAGTTAAGTTCATCAAGGGCCTCATGAGCTAGTTTGGGGTCCCTAACAGCATCATCACCGACAACGGCTCGTAGTTCACTAGCAATCTCCTCAAGACATATTATGTTAACCTTGGAACGCAGATATGCTATGCCTTAGTGGCACACCCCAGGAGCAATGGCCAAGTCAAGCATGCCAACGCAGAGGTCCTGAGAGGCCTCAAGACCAGGACCTTCAAGAAGAGGCTTGAGGCCCGCGGTAGGGGCTGGCACGACGAGCTCCAGTCCGTGTTATGGTCCATCCGCACCACCACCACCAAGCCAATAAGCGAGACCCCATTCCTCCTCGTCTATGGAGCCGAAGCAGTTCTCGCTCACGAGGTCAAGCATCGCTCCGCACGGGTCCTGGCGTTTGATGAGGCATGTCACGACGCCATGCGGGGGATGGACCTCGTGCTGGGGGAGGAACGCCGCCATCAAGCCTCGCTTTAGGTGTCAAGATACCAGCAGGAGCTTCCCATGTCCTAGTGGCAGCACTTAGCTCCGGCTGGTGAGGAGACTAGACTAGGTGCCGGACGCGGCTGTTCATTTGCTTTCTATAGTTGGCTTGCCCCCCTTTTTAATGGAATTTGAAGTTTTGGAATTTCTCGATGGCTTGGTTGAATCCCCTCTTCTCTCTGCTTCTTCCCTCGGTTCTTTGTTTTGCGCCAGGGAGGGTGGCAGTTGCCCGACGCTCTCCCTTGCACGCCTCATGAGGGGGCTGGACAGGTGTGTGTGCGTGCATGCTCCCCTAGTCTCCATGAGGCGCCCTCGATTAAGCTTGTGATCGGCGCACCCCCCTTTTAATTATGTTCCCCACGGGTACCGCGGCGTGGTGCGCTAGGCCATGATCAGCCCATGCCTGAGGCCTCACACAAGGAGGGATAAGGATTTCCTAACGAATTTTTGTAGCTTCGCGATGTCGCCCAAGTCGGCAGCAGGGAAGCCCCGCCGGATGCCAGGAGGCGCGCGCCCTCACAAGATGGAAGCTACCTCGGATGTATCAAGCTAAGTTATTCCTCTACGCCTGCATAAAGCACATATTCCACATGACAACCCGGAAACAACAAACATAGCACAAAGCAGCATAAGCACTACGGTTCATTACACGCCCTCGCAGGGCCCCACACTTGTTTCTGGTAATATAGGAGGAAAGGAAGGGACAAGCAAAAGCGGCTCCTACAACGCGGCTGCTCACGAGGATCGGCCCCCAACGCCCCCGGACTCAGCCGGAGCCCTCCTCGCACTTCACCGGGGCGCGACGATGGGACGACCTGCCACCATCCTCGAAGCGAGCCCGACAATGTGGCAGCTGGTCATAGCCACCGCTGCTGGAGATTTCGTCGGAGGAGGAGCTGCCGCTGCCGGACGAGCCGCGGCCGTCGCCGAGAGCGAGTTCACCCTCATCCTCGTAACGGCCGTCGCCAAGACCGAGCACTTCGTCACCATCGCTGTCTTTAGGGCAGCACCCGGCACGGCGACTGTCTTCCTCGAACACCCTCATGAAGAGGGTTGCGACACCGTTGTACTTGAAGTGGAGGGCGCACCGCCTGCTCTGACCGCGCGCGTGGGCAAACGTCTGCTAGCCGCGGGCCAGGGCTATGTTGCCCGCGACGAAGACCTCCACAGCGACCCACGAAGCCTTGCTACAGCAGCCGTCGGCCTGCAGCCAGAGGCCGCCATGACCCGAGGCAGGCAGCTCACCGGCAAAGGATCGTGGAAGCTGGAGCCAGGTGTCGGTCGGGTTCTCCGACCACACGATGAACTCCGGCAGCACCTCTGACGAGTGGAAGCGTGGCTGGGGAGGCCGAGCGACCATAGCGTGCCTCCCTTCATGGGCGGGACTGCCGCGTCTCGGGTGGCTCCCGCCGGACGAAGAAACGCCACCGCGGCCACCAGGGATAGCGCCGGACCCCGAGGAAGTTCGTCCGCGCCCACGAGGGACTGCAGCAGGGGTTGCGGCGTGCTTGCGGGGGCGACCATGCCACCTCTTAGGCGGTGGCGAGCCGGGCCCCTCCTGGTGAGCCTTCCCCTTCTCTGCGGCCGAGAACCTCTTTGTCAGCGCCATGAGTGTTGCTGCAAGGCAGTGGAGCAACGTGGAAGAATAAGCAGGCAGAATGGAGGAAGAGATGAGCCACGGGGGCTCCGTCCCCTCCTCATTTATAGCCAGGAGGAGGCCAACCGCCGACCTCCACAATTGCAGGTAATGATGGTTTTTCTGCATGCAGCACAGACTCGTCAAGCCGAACGGTTGCCGAGGCAGTGTGGGGAAGCGGAGACACCCACGTCATGCCAATCGCCACGCGTCAATCAAGGCCGCAGGCGGTTGGGGCCCATTGCGCTCCGCACTTGCCCTCCGGCTTCGCCTCGAAGCCAACTCCAGGCGCCCTCTGGGCCCGGGGGCTACTGTCGGTGTCCTGGAAACGGGGGTACCCAGACTTGCCTGCCTGCGGCCCATGGCGTGGCTCTACCGGCAGCCCGGTACGGCCCATCTTCATCAGCAACTGCTCAAGACCCTCGCGAGGGGCCAAGCCTCGCGAGGCGGATGACACAAGACCTCCTCAGGGGCAGCCTCGCTAGGCTAGTTCCCGAGGAATGGAGATATCAAGGTGTCGTGAGCCGTGACGACCGAAGCCTGGCGGGCGCCAGCGGGCTCAGAGTGCCAGTTTCCTCTTTGGTGCTAAAGAGGCAGGCGCAGGCGAGGAGTCCCAAGGCATCAGGCAAAGGTTTCCATATCGGTGCAACAAGACCAAGACCAGCAGGACGGCAGGACGGAGGTCACCGCGGAGCCCACAGCTGCATCACCACTAAAGCCTTTGGCAGGCGAAGACCACCTTTTGTTAGGATAACTTGTACTAGTTGTCTCCCTTCAAAATTGGCCGTTGTGGGATCCCTTCCCACCTAACATTTTGGAAGAGGGCCAGGGCCTCTATAAATAGGGCTAGCCACCACCATAGAAAGGGACGGATCATTCGGACCATCCTCAGACACACCAGCTCATCAAGCTCAAGAACACCTCTCCTCAGGAGGTTGTTCATCCACTATACCGATTCATCCTTAGACCACGAGGCAATCCACCACACCATACTAGAGTAGGGTATTACACCACAACGGTGGCCTGCACTAGTATAAACCCTCGTGTCTCTTGTTCCTTGGGTTCCGCAAGCTATGCTTTGAGATTGTTGCGAGAATCGAGCTAGGAAGAGAGAGATCTTCGTGCGCACCCCAGAGTTCGAACCTCAAGGGTTTGCCGGAACCCCGAATCCGACAGGTTGAATTGACAACTCAGCTGCTAATACCTTCAAATATTCTTCGGCTCCCCTTGTGTTGAATCTATATATTTGGGTTAAATACTCTACCCTTGAAAATTGTTGTGATCCCCTATACTTGTGGGTTATCACCGTCCGTCGTCCGCATGTCCACCGGCCATCCTACCCCTCTTCGTACCATCCAAAGGATCCGCTGCGACGCCCTCTACCTCATCGCCAAGCTACGCGACGCCGGGAGCACCGTGTCGTCGTCCGTGACCTCGTGTTGAAGGTCCAGCCGCCGGAGATCGTCGTCGTCGATTCGCCGACTCCAGCGCATCGCCGAGCTCTCTAACAACGCCATCGGATCTGCTGTGAGCCACTACATCGATCCCCCCTTCCATGGCTTGTTTGCTTCCTCTAACACCGATGTCCATCGGAGTCTATAGCTCCTCGCCGCCGTCCATGTCTCCACCGCAGCTACAGTCATGCAAGATCGCTTACGAGCTCACCACTGTGATCAGTGCACCCCCACGGGTCGAACGCGCCCACCCACTCATCATGGCGCAGCCTGCAATGTCGAAACGATCGACACCCAAACTCCGGCCACCACCGCGAGCTTCACTCCGGTGAGGTCAGGTCGTCTCAGCCCTCCCACCTGCACAGGAAGATGCGGCGGACTCCCAACAGCACGTAGAGCCTATCCGCGGTCCTTTTGGTCGTCGGAGCAGGAAACCCGAAGCCCTCCGCCGTCTCTGGCCTCGCCGGCGATGAGCCAAGGGTCAAATCCGGCAAGTTTGACCCAGTTGGTCGGGTTTGACCTCCTCGAGTCGCTGACATGTGGGCCCAGCCCTTGGGTTAATTAGTTAATTAGCACTAACAGCCCCAATTAACTAGTTAAGACACTAACGTGCGGGTCCCAGCCATCAGGTTTGACCTGGGCTGGCGCTGATGTCCTGCCGATGTCGTGCTATCGTCATGCTGACGCAGTTAACATTTTCTGGATTAAAAATAATCCAGGAAATTCCAGAAAACAGTTTAAACTTCAAAAATTCATAGAAAATAATCTATAACTCCAATGAAAATAATTTATATATGAAAAATGATCAGAAAAATCCAAAGAATCTGTTTATGGAATTTCCATGCATGTTTGAGCAACTTATGCCTGCTGATCAGGTAAAATCAATTAAATGGCATTTGAATAATCACATATGCAGTTTGAATTTGAATCTTGTATTCAAACCAACTCCATTTAAATTTTTCCTAGCTGCATTAGCCCAAATTACAGCATGTTGCCTTGTCATCTCATGCATCATATTGTTGCATTGCATTGATTGTGTTCTCTCTCGTTTGCCGGTGTTTGTCCTCTCTCAGTAGACGTTGTTTCGACGATGAGTTCGATGACACTGATGAAGAGCTATACTATCTTCAGAAGTGCCAGGCAAGCAAAACCCCTTTGAGCATCCCAATACAATCACACTCTCTTGATCCTGCTCTCTTTTACTGCATTAGGACAACAACGATTCAATTGTTACATGTTGTGGTAGCTGAACCCTTTCCTCTGCATGACCTGTCTTTGCCATAGTAAATAGTTGAAACCGACTAGCATGAGTAGGAGTTGTTTGAGCCATAATGTGCCTACTCACTCATGCTTGCTTGTTATGCCTGCTATTTCTTAGAGTTGTGTCAGGTCTGATTCATCGGGGATGAATTGGAATGTGGTCATCATGTCCTACTGTTGAGAGCTAAGTGTGTGAACACGATTTGGTAAAGGTAGCGGTGAGAGGCCATGTAGGAGTACATGGTGGGTTTTCTCATTGAAACCGTCCTCAGGAACTGAGTTCCGTGTTTGTGATCCAAGACAGTTACTACCACACACTGGGCTCTCGGGACTCCAAGCTCCTTCAGTTTATTAACCGCCTCGATCTTTGTCCAGGAGTTGCAACTAGTTTCTGGTGTTTGTAGGTAGTGCTAGTAGTCTACCAAGTGGCACCCGGTACAGGTGGGCTTGGGACAGACTAGGTGGAGTGGCACAGTGTACCAAGTGGCACGCGGATGGTGGGCTTAGCAACCCTGCTCACATCATTTGGAGTCGTGATGGAAACCTCGGCCGGACTCCCTTGTATATGGAACCCGAATAGGCAATAAACCTAGACTAGAGTTTTGCGTGGTTAGTTAGGTCGTGGCCGACACCCTCGCCAGGCTTTCGCTTGAAGGTTGCTGAGATACATGACGTGTACATGGCGGTAAGTGGCGAGAGCGTGTGTGAAGAAGTACACCCCAGCAGGGTTAACATGATCTATTCGAATAGCCGCATCCGTAGTAAAGGACTACTGGGTTGCTTATACAGTTCATAGACCAGTTAAAGTGGATACTCTAAAATGCGCAAGATAAGCGTGAGTGCTATGGATGGCCTTCTCGTAGGGAGACGGGAGCGGATCCATAGTGGTGTATTGATATGGTGAATATGTGGACTCGTGTGCACCACCTCAAAAGAGTTACCAGTTGTTGTAGTACTGGATAGCCACTGATTCAAAGTTGGCTTGCTGCAGTTAAACTCCACCACCCCTCTGTTGATTCTAATGCATATGTAGCTTGTTCTGGTGTAAGTCTTGTTGGGTACATTTTTACTCACGTTTGCTTAATTTATGTTTTGCAGAGAGACTTCAGTCTCACTAGTAGTTCCGCATGAAGTTCGACATTTAGGTTTTTACCTCAGCTACGATCTTGTACCCTTGGGAGGGTCTTGTAGATAGTCAGGCTTCCTAGTCTTTTTCATTTGTAGTTGTCTGTACTCAGACATGTTATGGTTTCGTTGTTGTATGCTCTGTATGTTCGGTCATGTGACCCATGATTGTAATTCTTACTATGTATGACTCTTCGGAGCCTTCTGAATAAATACTTTGATTCGTAGAGTTTTGTTGTGATGCCATGTTGTATTTGCACATATCGAGCATATTGTGTGTATGATTTTGAAATGTGTGGTATGTGTGGGATCCGACAATCTAGTTGTTTATTCTTGGTAGCCTCTCTTATGGGGAAATGTCTCCTAGTGCTTCCACTGAGCCATGGTAGCTTGCTACTGCTCCGGAACACATGGGATGATCGGCATATGTCCTTCTTTGCTCCTATGTTTGTCCCTTCGGGGAAATGTCACACATTGTTCCTTTAAGTCCTTGTAGTTTGCTACGACTTGGGTTCATACGTTGATGACCGACACGTGCATTGCTGGGTCATGTATGCATGTCCCTGTAAGTTAGTGCCACCTTGGGTTTACGACTAGTCATTTGGCCTGGGTTCTCTGTCATATGGATGCTAGCAACACTATCATATACGTAAGCCAAAAGGCGCAAACGGTCCCGGGCCAGGTAAGGTGGCACCTGTGGGGATACCGTGCGTGAGGCCGCAAAGTGATATGATGTGTTACAAGCTAGATCGGTGTGCCTTAGGATCGGGGTCCCGACAATTACCTTGAACAAAATTGCGAAAGCACGACCTCTCTACTTGGTTGAAAAGTGTGCAGCTTTCACGATCTGGCAGCGCTTTGCTGTCCAGAGCTAATTGTCGTTGGAGAATTAGAGGGAGCAAATTAGAACCACGCTAGGCTTCTAATTATGAGGATTAGAGGAACTACACCTAGCTCTAATTAGTTAACTAGGACCAACTAGAACTAGAATTGGAACTAGAAGAACTAGAGGAGGATCCAAAACTTGTATATTGCAAAGAGCAAAACCCCCTAGTATATATAGGTTGGAGGGGAGGGAGAAGGAAGCCACCAAGGAGGGAAGGTCCCTCCTTGGGGCATCAGCCAAGGGAGGGGAGGAGGAATCCTCCTCCCCCTCCAATTCGGTCTCCTTCCATGGCAAAGGAGGCGCCTTCCCCACTTGGGCCTTGGTGCCCCAAGTTACCTTCCACAACTTGGCCCTTTTAGTCCCATTAATATTATATTAAATATAAAAATGTTTTAAATATTTACATACCCTTTTATATATAATTTAGCAGCCCCGAAAACATTTTATACCTATATATATTCATCGGTAATACCTGGTATCACCTGATACTCCATGAAACCCTTTCGGTGACTCTGAAATGCTTCCGGATCCTCTTAGAACTATTCCGATTATTAATGAAACAATTACACAAATATGTTCTCATCACTCCCATCCTACTTACACTCCGCAGATCATGATTGCCTTAAGCTTGTGACCTCGTAGGTTCGATAACTCATACACATGAATGAAACCCCTTCGTTCAATGACCGACAAGGAACCGTGGATGTCCATATCAATCCCTACGAGCACATGAACGACATTTGAACAAACCTTCGGTTATCATGTGATGTTCCCTTTGCTTGGCGATACTCCACAAAACATGGAATGCATCGATATCCTCCTGACTCATCACATGCTCACTCTACCGATATCCTCATTACCGGTTTTGTTCTTCTTTCCCCTTGTCATGTTCCGGCATCCCCGTGATGAAGTTACCTGTGTATGGCCAGATGATGATGGATATCGTTACACTGAGAGGGCCCTAGGAATATCTCTCCAATGTCGGAAGAGTAAATCCCACTCTTGAGCTATCTAGTCCCTTGTCAAACTTTCTGATGAACCTGTAAGTTCTCATTATGATCACAGTGTTACAGGTGACATTTGAGAAACCCCAAAGCCCACGGTACAGTGACTATGATGTTCTCATGCTCTAAGGAGTAAAAACACATGTTAACACTCTGTTTTATTACAATTTATCATGGACGGTATTAACTCAATTCATAACAGACAAGTTTGGGTCAATTCAATATGATCATTCTTCCAACATCATATTCTCATTGTTGTTTTAGGATCATTGTTACACTTAACGATATCCTAAGATCCGGAAAACATGATCACAAACAACACTTGAGCTAGTCCTAGAGGCAACACTAGGAACCTTTTATTTAACAGTTTATCATTCCACACGGCATATGAGTTTTCTACTGAATGGCATATTCTGGGATCATAGCAGTTATAGCATAGAATACAAACTCTTAAATTATGAATACAGAAATATAATAATACAAATATTATTTCCTCTAGTGCATATTTCCAATACTTAGTTCTCTAACTGAAGGAAATACGTGCTACTGTTCTGCTTCACCCTTACACTTGGGGGAATCCCAACAACTACTATGGGAGCAAGCATCTGCCAAGGTGTCTCTGGGACTCAACGATCCATTCGTACTCGGGCATGGTTTGCATACGAGCATACATAGGCATAGCCGGCTAGGCAGCCCTCATGCCCCAAAACACTTGTCTGTGAAGCTATAGTTCATCTAGGACCAACTAGAATTTATTATCTCTGCCCGGTATTTGGACTCTGTGGTCAACTCGAATGGTCTCGACCCTCAGTTGTTATGAAAGGAGTACAGGTTTTCGACAGTTCAAGTCATGTACCATAGGGGTGTGTGGTAGGCCCTTCTGTTGACCCGACTACTAGGTTGCCCCACGGGCCAATGAAGGACATGGACAATGATTATTGTTGTCTGTTCAACTCATGTTCCAAACGGGTGTGTGATTGGCCTTTCTATTCACATGCTCTTATTTCTCGGAATTCACTTGATTTTGATGAGGGGGATATGTTGAAATGTTGAAACTTCCACTCCTACTTGGTTTGGAGCTATGCCACTACCAAGTACTTCAAAGTATTATTTTCAAATTTGTAGTTCACCGTATCGTCACTTGTTGTCGTTGCTCACTACGCCCAACCTCTGCTTGCCGCATCTAGCCACCAATGCTTGTTTGATGCCTACATCTGTTGTCGACCGTCCCCACGTTCACCCGCCAAGCTGCCATACTTGCTCAACCCCTACAACTGCGCCGCCTCATCCTGCTCAGCCGATGCCATGCTAGCTAGGGTTGAGAGAGCTTGAAAGAAGCAGCTAGTTGTATGTCTGCGTATGTGTGCATCCCGGGGTGGGCTGGGATGCTGGCTCGAACCAATGGTTCATGGCCCAACTAAATATGTGCAACGTGACCCATTATGAAGCGAATAGATTCTCCCTCTTTTTAGCATTTCTTTCTGAGAAATGTGACATGAGAGCAGGCGTGCTGGCTGAGAGATGCATCTGAGTAGGTATAAACAAATTTAGCACTGACTAAAGGTATGGTAGCTGCCAGGCCTAGCCCACCGGGTCCCCCGCTAGTGGGTCTACAGTCCGAGTGAATATACTATATACTTTTAGTGTTACATTAGGGAGTTTTGAGTTCCAACCATCATTAGTTAATACACGGCCAAGCCTCTACCTTATTATGCTGCCTTTTTGCCAAGTAAATATATTGCCAACATAGATAAAAGCATTAAAGTACAATATTTAAGAGCTTCTATAAATGCTTGCATGTATTGATGCATTTCATTGCTTTACTCTTCTTCTTGAACATTCACTCAACCACTCATCAAGATGTGTCTCAAAAAAATATAAATCATTTTCACCTCTTTGCTTCTGGACGCCCAAAAGCACCCTGACCTTCGTTGCTCATTGCAATGCCAATTTTAAGAGTTTAATTGTGCCTAGTCAACCCCCTTGTCTGACGTTGTCGATATAGTTAGGATTTCACCATCCTCATCCCTCTCTATACATTTTCTATTGTTGCACCTTCCTTGAAGTGCTATTCACAATTTCATTGGTGTGCCCTTTGTTCTCTCCATCTTCGAATTGACCTGCAATATGAGCCACCTTTGATGTAACTTCTTTCAACAGAGTAAGTTTTCTCCTGGAACCTCCACAAAAGCTAAACTCTTATGACTGAACAAAACCCTATCTAGCATCTTAAAATCTTCATACATCCCACAACTACCACGTCTACCATGGCCTCGACGATAGTCATTATACTGTTGATTGGCAAATCCAAAGCCTCTTATTCCATGACCTACAAAGGATGCATGTTCCCCTGCCATGCCACGTCTAGAATCGTGACCACAATCTCTTACCCTAACTCCATCAGCCAATATAAAGTCTCCCTGTTCTAATTCTTGATGCTAGTATCCAAGTAAAGCATAATTACCACGTAAAATGTATTTTTGTATTTGACCTCATAATATCTTTTGCCACTCTTCATGACAGAGATGGATTTTTTTAGCTTCTTTCTAACATCCTATCTTACTTGAATTCTTACAAACTCACCTATCAAATGTACTAGAGCTTTATATTAACCTCAAGAATGGTGCACATGGTGCAACACATACCTTTGATGATAGGAAGCTTCAGCACATGCACCCAAACATCAATTGATCAAGCAGCATAATTCTAGCTCAAAACCTAATACTACTTCATCAGTACGACATGGCTTCGGAAAAGCCAATACCACATAGTCATTGCTTTGTTCCAACCCTTAAGACAACTAAACTGGATGGGAAAAATTACCATTCATTTCCCTCCAAGGGACTTCACTTGTCGGATTCCATGATAAACACATATTAAAGAAAAGAGCATGAGGGCTCAATCTCATTCTCATATGAACCCTCGTTATAGCCAACCACTTATCTTTCTTGGGTGGATCCATGACTTTATTTTCCCATATGGAGTCATCAACCTCATACTCATGGAGATTTAGTCTTCCAAAAGATTTTCAAATGGTTTGCTTCTCTCTCTCTCTCTCTCTCTCTCTCTCTCTCTCTCTCTCTCTGTTGCCTGCTGGCTCAGTTCTTCCTTACCCCATAACAAATCAAAAACCTATCAACAACACCACCAAACCCTAGGTTTCCACACATGTCACTCCTCCTAGAAGCGACAACGGACCTCAATGGAGCAGGTCCCAATAATGAAGAGGCTCAGCAGGGGACGGGGTGTTACCCGAGGACAAAAAACTAACCAAATAAAACTTCTATATCTTGATCATTTAAGTGCACCATATATCTACTTGAAGGCACACATGCCATGAGGACACTTACAAAGGAATCCTAGTCTAATTAACATAGTTCTCAAATATCTCCATTCAACCATGTCGTATGCCTTATGCATATGTAGCCTTACCGCACGCTAACAACCCGATAGGGTAAATGGTTACCGGTGGATAAAAATACCCATGTTTGCAACACATTAACTTGAGTAGCACACATTCATAGACAACAACATATGATCATAATTTATAAACAATGACACATCATAAAAGCACCACAAACTTATAAACAACAACACAACATAAATAAAAACACATTCTCATAAACAACAACATTATGTGTAGGTAATAATACTTAAAAATTATATGGGATGCCCACTTGTTGCATTTTACATGGGTGCATGGCTATGGGTTATATGATCACATACCCATATCCGCTCTACTGGTTGTGTTTGAAATTTCCCTATTCATATACCCATGGATAACTTTTTGTCCCATACCCTTACCCTGATAGGGGTTTTACTCACTGGGTATGGGGGTTACCCATTGCCATCCTACTAACAGCTCTTCCCCTTCTTCACTTCCTTTTATGCATGTTTTCACAGGAAAGTAAGATATTTTGCGTTATCATACACCGATGAAAATAAAATCACTTTCCAGAAGATGTGATTTCATCCAACACTTATTTTAGGCTCAGTTTTGTCATCTTGGAAATCACCTTATAAAAATTTACACAAACTAATTAGGCTAATTGAGATATTACGTCGAGGCACTCCACCTTTGGAATAAAAACAATAAATGTGCAATCAACCCAAAAGGTATTGACTTACCATTAACATCATCCTGGATCTCCTTCGTCAAAAGTTCACCTCATATATGCCAATTTTTTAAAGAAGATTGCATGTAGGTCATCCAACCCTGGAGGTTGCATGTCTATGATGGAACATAATGCCTCCTTCTTAACCTCATCCATTGTGTACAACTTATTAAGGGCATCATTCATCTCAAACATGACATGTGTCATAACTTCCTTCAAAAATAGTGGATTTGCATCATCAACCTCAGAGGTAAAGAGACCATCAAAATAGTCTGACACCATTGGATTTAAGTAAGCACTGTCCTCAAGCCAATTGCCATGTTCATCCTTTAAATTCTCAATATTATTACATTCATGACATGCATTTGGAAATTTATGAAAAAAATGTATTTTTCCACCAAATTGAGGCCAATTAATCCTACTTCGATACATCCAATGCATCTCCTTTACCTCTGGCACATTTTCAATTCCTTGTGATATCCCCCTTGTTGTTCCAAATTTCCAGACGATAATCTTCTATTGCACCATTCCTAATGTCTGCCCCATGAAGTCTCTTCTTTGTATTTTTTTTAAACAACTTTATCCCATCGGTGCAAGTGTGCATGCACCGTTGCAAGTATTCTCCCCTACATTAACTTTCTAAACACGAGGCTCCAATTCTCCTAAGACTCTAAAACAACATCATTGATGAGAGCCTCTATTAAATACCTAGCATCAATGAAGCGAATCACCACCCTGTGTGAATCCTGCATTTCTTGCACCTCCAGAGTCATAAATAGGGCCTCTTGTTCGAGTGACTACACTAAAGTTTTTATAGTATTGCATTAGGGAATTTTGAGTTCCAACCATCATTAGTTAATGCAGGGTCGAGCCTCTCCAATATGGCTCCTCGCTGCCAAGTAAATTTATTGCCAACATGGCTAAAATCAGTTAAGTGACAATCTTCAAGAGCTTTATAAATGTTTGCGTGTATTAATGTGTCCTTTGCTATGGAAAACTTCCCTAAAATCCATCTTTAGCCTTTTTATTGAACGGTCAACCGATCGACCACTCATCAAGATGTGTCTCCCACAAAAATAAAACATCCACTCCTCTCTAATTCCGGATGTCCAAAAGTGCCCTGACTACCATTTCCTGCCACAGGCCATGGCATGACCAACTTAATATTTTCATTTTCCCAGTCAAACCCCTTGTCTAAGGTCGCCGATATAGTTAGCTTTTCACCATCCTCATCCTTCTTCCTACATTTTCTACGGTTGCACCTTCCTTGGGGTGCTATTCATCTTCATTGTTCCACCCTTTGTTCTCTCCATCTTCAAATTGACCCACGATATGAGCCACCATTGATGGAACTTCTTTAGACACAATAACTTTCCTTTCCGGCTCCTCCACAAACGCCAATCTCTCACAAACGAGTGAATCCCTATCTAGCATAGCCAAATCTTCATACATACCACAACCACCACCTCTACCATAGCCTTGAGGGTGGTCATTATACTTCTATTCATCAAAGTCGAAGCCTCCTCTTCCATGACCCATGAAGGGTGCATGCTCCCCTACCATGCCACGTCCATAACCATGAGCACAACCTCTTCCCCCGCCTTCATAACCCAATATAAATTCTCCCCATACTAACTTAGCTTCATCATGCTCCCCAAACCCACATCCTTGATGCTAGTGTCCAACTAAACCAGAATTACCACATAAAATAGGTATTTTTTCATATTTGACATGGTAAAACCCCTTCTTGCCACTCTTTGTGATGGAGATGAATCTGCTCAACTTCTTGTGAACCTCCTATCTTACTCGAATTCTTAAAAACTCACCTATGAAACCTCTTGGGAGCTTAATTTTGACCTCAAGAATGGTGTACATGGTGCGACAGTCTCTTTTATGATAAGGTCATGCAAGATCTGATAGCTGATATGCCTCCAACGTATCTATAATTTTTTTATTGTTTCATGCTATTATATTATCAATCTGGGATGCTTTATGTTCATTTTTATGCTATTTTATAACATTATTTGGGACTAACCTATTGATACATCTCCAACGTATCTATAAGTTTTTATTGTTCCATGCTATTATATTATCTGTTTTGGATGTTTTATATGCATTTATATGCTATTTTATATTATTATTGGGACTAACCTTTTAACCTAGAGCCTAGTGCCAGTTACTGTTTTTCCTTGTTTTTGAGCTTCATAGAAAAGGAATACCAAACGGAGTCCAAATGGAATAAAACATTTGAGATGATTTTTCTTGGACCAGAAGACACCCAGGAGACTTGGAGTTCAAGTCAGAAGAGCCACGAGGCGGCAACAAGGGTGAAGGGAACGCCCCCTACCTTGTGGGCCCCTCGGTAACCCCCTGACCTAGCTCTGCCTCCTATATATTCACATATATTCCCAAACAACCAGAAGCATCCACAAAAACACTTCTCCACCACCACAACCTTCTGTTCCCATGAGATCCCATCTTGGGGCCTTTTCCGGCATCTTGCCGGAGGGGTATTCAATCACAGAGGGCATCTACATCAACCCTATTGCCCTTCCGATGAAGTGTGGGTAGTTTACCTCAGACCTACGGGTCCATAGCTAGTATCTAGATGGCTTCTTCTCTCTCTTTGATTCTCAATACCATGTTCTCCTCGATGTCCTTAGAGATCTATCAGATGTAATCTTCTTTTGCGGTGTGTTTGTCGAGATCCGGTGAATTATGGATTTATTATGAGTTTATCTACGAATATTATTTGAATCTTCTCTGAATTCTGAAATTCATGATTTGATATCTTTGTAATTATCTTCGAACTATCGATTTAGTTTGGCCAACTAGATTGTTTTTTCTTGCAATGGGAGAACGCCTAGCTTTGGGTTCAATCTTGTGGTGTCCTCAATAGTGACAGTAGGGGTAGCGAGGCATGTATTGTATTGTTTCCATCGAGGATAAAAGGATGGGGTTTACATCATATATCTTGAGTTTATTCCTCTACATCATGTCATCTTACTTAAAGCGTTACTCTGTTCTTCATGAACTTAATACTCTAGATGCAGGCAGGAGTCGGTCGATGTGTGGAGTAATAGTAGTAGATGCAGGCAGGAGTCGGTCTACTTGACACGAATGTGATGCCTATATTACATAATCATTGCCTTGGATATTGTCATAACTTTGTGCTTTTCTATCAATTGATCGATAGTAATTTGTTCACCCATCGTATTATTTGCCTTCAATAGAGAAGCCTCTAGTGAAACCTATGGCCCCGGGCCTATTTTCCATCATATTAGTTCCGATCTACTATTTTGCAATCTTTTACTTTCAGATCTATAAACCGAAAAACTCAAAAATATTGTATCTTTTGTTTAGTTTTATTTATCTATCTCTATCAGATCTCATCTTTGCAAGTGACCATGAAGGGATTGACAACCCCTTTACCGCGTTGGGTGCAAGTGTTTGATTGTTTGTGTAGGTATTGGTGATTTGTGCTTTCTTATCCTACTAGATTGATACCTTGGTTCATAACTGAGGGAAATACTTATCTCTACTTTGCTGCATCACCCTTTCCTCTTTAAGGGAAAAATCAATGCAAGCTCAAGAAGTAGCGATACGTCTCCAACGTATCTATAATTTATGAAGTATTCATGCCATTATATTATCATTCTTGGGTGTTTTACAATCATTTCATAGCAACTTTATATCATTTTTTGGGACTAACCTATAGATCAATTGCCCAGTGCCAGTTGTTGTTTTTTGCTTGTTTTTTACATTGCAGAAAATCAATATCAAACGGAGTCCAAACACTGTGAAACTTTTTGGAGAATTTTTATGGACCAGAACACCCGGGATGGGCCAAAGCAGCACCTGGGGGTGCCTCGAGGGGGCACAACCCACCAGGGTGCGCCTGGGGGCCCAAGTCGCCCAGGTGGGTTGTGCCCACCTCGATAGCCTTCGGCACCCCCTCTTTACCCTATAAATTCACAAATATTCCGAAAACCCTCAGGGTTAACCTAGATCAGAAGTTCCGCCGCCGCTGGCCTCTGTAGCCATCGAAAACCAATCTAGACCCCGTTCCGGCACCCTGCTGGAGGGGGGAATCATCTTTGATGGCCATCTTCATCATCTCGGCGGCCACCACGATGAGGAGGGAGTACTCCACCCTCGGCGCTGAGGGTTTGTACTAGTAGCTATGTATTTACTCTCTCTCTCTCTCTTGTGTTCTTGAGATGTCACGATCTAGATGTATCACAGACTTTGTTAATATAGTCAGATCATATGGTGTTTTCCCCTCTCTATCTTGTTGTGATGAATTGTGTTTTTCCCTTTGAGATTTCGTTGTTATCGAATTGAATACTTTTATGGATTCGAGAACACTTGATATATGTCTTGCAATTGAATACTTGTGGTGACAGTAAGGTATCGTATTGATTCACTTGATATATGTTTTGGCACTCAACTCGCGGATTCCCGAGGTGACATTGGGGTAATCTAAGCATAGGAGTTGATGTACATTCCTGTCTTTGTTTCTCCGGTAGAAATCTTGGGGCACTCTATGAAGTTCTTTGTGTTGGATTGAATATTATGAATCTGAATTTGCTTTGGTGTTATTTTAGTATGAACTCTTGGTTAGATCAAGCAAAGAATAGCTTCATGTTATTTTAGTACGAACGCTTGGATAGATTGATCGGAAAGAATAGCTTTGAGGTAGTTTCAAATCCTACAAACAATTTAATCTTATGTTCTCCGCTAGATAGGAAATTTGGAGTGATTCTTCGTTGCACTTTGAGGGGTGGTTATATGATCCAATTATATTAGCATTGTTGAGAGGTTGCACTAGCGAAAGTACGAACCCTAGGCCTCATTTTCGAGCATTGCAATACCGTTTTGTGCCTGTTTACTATTTTCTACCTTGCTGTTTTTATTTATTAAGATTATAAAAATATATTTATACCATTCATATTACACTTTTATCACCATCTCTTCACCGAACTAGTGCACATATACAATTTGCCATTTTATTGGGTGTGTTGGGGACACAAGAGATTTCTTGTATTTGGTTGCAGGGTTGTTTGAGAGAGACCATCTTCATCCTACGCCTCCCACGGATTGATGAACCTTAGGTCATCCAGTTCAGGGAAAATTGCTAATGCCCTACAAAACTCTACGCTTGGAGGCCCAACACGAGTCTACAAGAATAAAGTTGCATAGTAGACGTCAAGTAGCAGGAAGAATTACTAGAGCCGTTGCCGGGGAGATCTACGCCAAGTAAAGACATACCAAGTACCCATCATAAAACACTCATCTCTTGCATTACATTATTCGCCATTTGCTTCTCATTTTCCTCTCCCCCACTTCTAAAATGATTTTCGAAAAGATTTGCCTTTTCCTTCGCCCTTCTTCCGTTCGTCTTCTCGCTTGCTTTTTGTTTGCTCGATTTGTTGCCACCATGTCTGAATTTGGGGAGATTATCGTTGAAAAGGATAGTAGTAATGATGAGGGAAACTTTGATGATTTTGCTAATATTAATCCTCCTGAATAATCTACTATCTTGCACACTAAAAAACTTCGCATATGTAGTGGCAATATTATTGGGAAGGGGGTTATTCAAGATTTCTTTACTTGTGCCGGTGCGCTACCCACGTTAGGTGGATCTATTCTCCATAAAACTAATAGTCTCGCAGATGCTATATCTTTGCTTATAGTTGAACTTGAAAGACAATTTTTTTCATATGCATCCATGCATACAAAAAAATTTCCTACAGTTTTCCAATATTGAGTGTTCTTCTATTAAGTGCGATGCCACTGTATTTCTAGCCCATGAGATTAGATTTATTATGAAAGAAGCTAGTGAATTTTTTGTGCATTATAAAGTAGATGATGGTCGTCCTCCCATAGAAGGGATTCTCTTTAACCAAGAAGAAATAATGCGTTCGCGATCTCTCGATCATGTCGCTTATAATGAAAATTTGAGAAAGGGGGTTCCCACCGATGTTTTAGTTGATAAGATTTCTGACCTTAATGATAATTTTGCTATACAAAACAACAGATTGGCTTTCTCTATTGGAAATAAGCTCATGACTTTTTTCCAAAAGAACGCTTACAATGATGATTTGGTCATACAATATGAGGGGCCGAAGGAGGAACCGATTCCTCCCGAGCTTGATCTTAGGGATCCTTGTCCCATTAAATTTAGCCCTTTTGATTACTTTTTCTTACCAAAAAGGAAACTTTCTACTGAATTAAGGGAGTACGAGATGAGATTTTGAAATTTTCCTTATTATTACTATGACAATACTTAGATCTATGTTTTTATGCCTAGCTAGGGGCGTTAAACAATAGTGATTGTTGGGAGACAACCCAATTTTATTTTTGTGTTTTTTGTTTTGCTACTATTATTGAAAAAATACACATTATTACCTCTGTAGTAATTGTGTTTTGGTGTTTTAATTAGCGTTTGTGCCAAGTAAGACCTTTGGGGTAGCTTACGGCAATAGTTGATTTGATCTTGCTGAAAAACAGAAACTTTTGCGCTCAGAAAAACAATTCTCATTTTTAACAGAAGAGTGGTAAAATACTGATTCTTTTTGCAGAAGATTAAGATACAAAATGTCTATGTTGTCCTAATTTTTCATAATTTTTGGAGTTACAGACGTATTCGAGAGTTACAGATTACTACAGGCTCTTCGGTTCTTGGCAGATTCTGTTTTCTTTGTGTTGTTTGCTTATTTTGCTGAATCTATGGGTAGAATCGGGGGGTATGAACCATGGAGAAGTTGGAATACAGTAGATATTACACCAATTTAAATAAAGAATGAGTTCACAATAGTGCCATAAGTGGTGATTTATTTTCTTATACTAACGGATCTCATGAGATTTTCTGTTGAGTTTTGTGTTGTGAAGTTTTCAAGTTTTGGTTAAGGATTTGATGGACTATGGAATAAGGAGTGGAAAGAGCCTAAGCTTGGGGATTCCCAAGGCACCCAAGGGTAATATTCAAGGACAACCAAGAGCCTAAGCTTAGGGATTCCCAAGGCACCCCAAGGTAATATTCAAGGACAACCAAGAGCCTAAGCTTGGGGATGCCCCGAAAGGCATCCCCTCCTTCGTTTTCGTCTATCGGTAACTTTGCTTGAGGCTATATTTTTATTCACCACATGATATGTGTTTTGCTTGGAGCGTCTTCTATGATATGAGTCTTTGTTTTTTAGTTTGCCACAATCATCCTTGTTGTACACACCTTTTGAGAGGGACACGCATGAATTGTGATTTATTAGAATATACTCTATGTGCTTCACTTATATCTTTTGAGCTAGGCAATTTTGCTCTGGTGCTTCACTTATATATTTTTAGAGCAAGGTGGTGGTTTTATTTTATAGAAATTGTTGAACTCTAATGCTTAACTTATATTATTTTGATAGTCTTTTTAAACATCATGGTAATTTGGTTTGGTTATGAATTCAGTCCTAATATGATAGACATCCAAGAAGGATATAATAAACATTTTCATATAAAGTGCATTGAATACTATGAGAAGTTTGATTCCTTCTGATTATTTTGAGATATGAGGGTGATAAAATTAGAGTCATGCTAGTGAGTAATTGTGGATTGTAGAAATACTTCTGTTAAAGTTTGTGATTCCCGTAGCATGCACGTATGGTGAACCGTTATGTGATGAAGTCAGAGCATGATTTATTTATTGATTGTCTTCCTTATGAGTGGTGGTCGGGGATGAATGATGGTATTTTCCTACCAATCTATCCCCCTAGGAGCATGCGCGTAGTACTTTGTTTCGATGACTAATAGATTTTTGCAATAAGTATGTGAGT
Source organism: Triticum aestivum (assembly GCF_018294505.1). NCBI lineage: Eukaryota > Viridiplantae > Streptophyta > Magnoliopsida > Poales > Poaceae > Triticum > Triticum aestivum. Next base: position 106,439,670 of record NC_057794.1, on the reverse strand, counting down.
TCTTTATGACTAATGTTCAGTCCATGGATTATACGTACTCTCACCCTTCCACCATTGCTAGCCTCTCTAGTACCACGCAACTTTCACCGGTACCATACACCCACCATATACCTTCTTCAAAACAGCCACCATACCTACCTATTATGGCATTTCCATAGCCATTCCAAGATATATTGCCATGCAACTTTCCACCGTTCCGTTTATTATGACATGCTTTATCATTGTCATATTGCTTTGCATGATCATGTAGTTGACATCGTATTTGTGGCAAAGCCATCTTTCATCATTTTTATACATGTCGCTCTTGAGTCATTGCACATCCTGGTACACCGTAGGAGGCATTCATATAGAGTTATATTTTGTTCTAAGTATCGAGTTGTAATTCTTGAGTTGTAAGTAAATAAAAGTGTGATGATCATCATTTTTAGAGCATTGTCCCATGTGAGGAGTGGATGATGGAGACTATGATTCCCCCATAAGTCGGGATGAGACTCCGGATGAAAAATAAAAAAATAAAATTAAAAGGAGGCCAAAGAAGCCCACAAAAAAATGAGAGAAAAGAGAGAAGGGGCAATGTTACTATCCTTTTTCCACACTTGTGCTTGAAAGTAGCACCATGATCTTCATGATATAGAGTCTTCTATAATGTCACTTTCATATACTAGTGGGAATTTTTCATTATAGAACTTGGCTTGTATATTCCAATGATGGGCTTCCTCAAATTGCCCTTCATGAGCAAGTGAGTTGGATGCACACCCACTTAGTCTCTTTTTGAGCTTTCATAAACTTGTAGCTCTAGTGCATCCGTTGCATGGAAATTCCTACTCACTCAAATTGATATCTATTGATGGGCATCTCCATAGACCGTTGATACGCCTAGTTGACGTGAGACTACTTCTTTTGTCTTCTCCACAACCACCATATTCTATTCCAGTTATAGTGCTATGTCCATGGCTCACGCTCATGTATTGCGTGAAAGTTGAAAAAGTTTGAGAACACCAAAAGTATGAAACAATTGCTTGGCTTGTCATCGGGGTTGTGCATGATTTGAATATCTTGTGTGATGAAGATGGAGCATAGCCAGACTATATGATTTTGTAGGGATAGCTTTCTTTGGCCATGTTATTTTGAGAAGACAAGATTGCTTTGTTAGTATGCTTGAAGTATTATCATTTTTAGGTCAATATTAAACTTTTGTTTTAAATCTTATGGATCTGAACAGTCATGTCACAATAAAGAAAATTACATGGATAAATATGTTAGGTAGCATTCCACATAAAAAAAATATGTTTTTGTCATTTACTTACTTGACGACGAGCAGGAATTAAGCTTGGGGGTGCTTGATACGTCTCCAACGTATCTATAATTTTTTATTGTTCCATGCTATTATATTATCTGTTTTGGATGTTTTATATGCATTGATATGCTATTTTATATTATTTTTGGGACTAACCTATTAACCTAGAGCCCAGTGCCATTTTGTGTTTTTTCCTTGTTTTTGAGCTTCGCGGAAAAGGAATACCAAACAGAGTCCAAATGGAATAAAACCTTCACGATAATTTTTCTTGGACTAGAATACACCCAGAAGACTTGGAGTTCAAGTCAGAAGAGCCACGAGGCGGAGACAAGGGTGGAGGGCGCGCCCAGGGGGTAGGGCGCGCTCCCTACCTTGTGGGCCCCTCGGTGACCCCCTGACGTAGCTCTGCCTCCTATATATTCACATATATTTCCAAACCACCAGAAGCATCCACGAAAACACTTTTCCACCGCAGCAACCTTCTGTTCCCATGAGATCCCATCTTGGGGCCTTTTTCGGCATCCTGCCGGAGGGGGATTCGATCACGGAGGGCATCTACATCAACCCTATTGCCCTTCCGATGAAGCGTGAGTAGTTTACCTCAGACCTATGGGTCCAGAGCTAGTAGCTAGATGGCTTCTCACTACTAGGGAAAAGCCTAGCAGCAGCGCGGGTTTTAGGACTATCAGTAGCACGGGAAGGAGCGCTACTAGTACGACGCTATAGCTAAAGGTTAGCAGTAGGATGGGTTAACCCACGCTACTGCTATATCGACTTAGTAGTAGCGCTTTCCTAGGTAGCGCTACTGGTATTTACTAGTAGCGCTTCTACCAGCCCGCGCTACTACTATTACTCCGTATTTTATTTGTTTTTTATTTCAAGTTGTATTCATACACCTTTATACAAGTTTTCATACAGCAGCAATTTGGATATTGTTTTAACATCATATTGAGTTATTACATCACTGGGTGAAAGAACCATGGACTAGTTTCAAGTGGATGTAAAGTGGATGGACATCCACTTGAAACTAATCCGCGGTTTTTCACCCAATGATATAATAAATATCATCATCATGAACATCATATCATTAACAACTTATCATCATAATACATCATTGTCATATAACACCTCCTCATGATCATCATTTTCATCAATGAGACATCACATAGCAAGTTGGTCACTAGTCATAATCACAACTACTCGTCATCATCAACTCTAACACATTGTACCACATAATAAACATTGTATACCTCATAGGACCTACTACATTCTCTTAAGACCTACTATATTCTCTTAGGTAAAATAGCATAAAACAAGATAGCCCTGACTCTCCATTATGGAGAATGGAGATTATCCTGTCTCCAATTCTTGCCTTTCGCACAATGTTGCTTCCAAGTACCTCCTTATGACTGTCCATGCATTTTTTTCCATTCTTTGATTTTCATGTCTTCACTGGTTTTAGAAATCCGATATGGACATGTGAGATTCGTAGGATGACCTGGCCGTATGTTCAAAACATCAAGGCGACCATTCTGATACATCAGATGAGGCACACAATCCTTCGGGATTTTCTGTTGAAAAACATAATAATAACTTCGTAGTTAGCAATGTAGTTCAGTTTTAGAAGAATTTATGCAAAAAGATGCACAGATATCGTAATAGTACAAAATCTTACCATGGCATCTCCATGGATGTTACCGTGGTTCAACACGTGCACTAGTGGCACGTATTGACCATAATGTGGAGGAGTTTCCATAATAGACACTGTAATTCTCAAGTTCAGTACAAAATGTGATCAGATGATTTTTCTCCTTATAAGTTAATTCCGAGCCATCGGTGTAGTGGGTTATGTCTACCATCTTCCGCACATTGTTTGAAGAATGAAAATAAGCTATCAATGGAAATAAGCTATCAACTATTTTGAAATAAACAATATAAATTAGTTAATAACTATGTTTGAGAAACTCACATAGCGGTAGAATCGGAAGCGTATCAACAAGGACCAAATGTCCATATTGTTTTGCTCGATGTCAGGATCACCAAGATCCATGGTGACAAGCATATCCTCATAAAACCATACATCTTGCAAAGTGCTTCCCAATTTGTGCAACCAAAATGGGTTACGCTCTGAGAATTGTACATATTTACTTCAAAATCCATATCATGATGGGTCCTTAGGTGAATTTTCTTTGTTTCGAAACTTTCATGGTCTTCAAAACCCATCCTCTCCAAGACATAGCGTCTTGCATGGCATGGGATAAGCTACTCAAATGGTAAAAGATGAAAATTACACATTGAAATAGTTGAAGTCATGCTTAATTACGAAAAAACACTTGTCGTCGTTGCGTACCATTTCAACATCAAAGGTCTCCTGGAGCTTAATGTTGAAGCGTCGATCTTCGTCCAGGTGAGGCCTGTCGCACCGACCTCGGTCGTTGTTGCACCAGCTGCACTCCCCCGGGCGACTTTCGTCGTTCGATGACGACATTTCCTATGTTCATAATTCAAAGATTAAACTTGTACAATTCAATATATGTACTACAAAAACTAAATTAGATCATTATTATTCATCACGGGATGACTATCGGTCTACCGAGTCTTTTTCTTAAAGTCAACCTGAAATGCCGTTTAATTATTTTTCTAGAAAATCCAGGCCACTCGATATTTCCTACATATTCTAGCACAAGTCATGCCAAAATTCACGGAAAAATCCAGCATGAACTTTGATAAAAAAGGACATATCGAGCGCCTGAAATTTGCCTGAACGGAGATTAATCAACACTCCGGCAAAACATAGGCCACTCAGAGGTGTAACCTGCAAACATGACCGGCCACTTGGGGAAAGCACATATCCTATTTGAGCAACATAAGATATACATGTTTTTATCTGCATCATATGAGCATTCAAACTTGATGGTCATTGCATTTCAATGGTCGAAAATATGAGCAAAAATATTTCAAAATATCTTATAGGACTCATATTGACATGGAGATTTGGCTGGTCTCACCTCGTGGTCGGAGGGGGTCGATGACGGGGACGACGGCGGGGATGATGGAGGGGCTCCTAGATTTCTGCAAAAACAAAAACCCTATAAGCTATCAACTAATCAAATGCATATGCCTTGCATAGTGGGGTCCAATTTGAGCATTCAAACTAGGAGTACTTCTCCAATTCAAGCATTCAATAAACAAAACCAAATCGTAAAATAAATAAGTAATCAAATTAGCATGCATTCAATAAGCAAAAGTAAACCGTCTCTTGCGTCCGTACATCGTTGAATATTATCACTAATACATCCCGAATAGTATCATACATATAACATCACTAATACAACTAAAACCCTAGTGCACGATGAGTATCCGCGCGGCGGTGGACACCCAAAGATAAGGAACCATCATAGGATCATAGCTCCAGTGAGATCCCTGGAGAACCTGCCAGGTATTGGAGAACCTGTGCTCCATCACAAATAAGTAGCAACGAACGTGCGCATCCTCCTCGCTGACATGGTGACGTACCACCTCCGCGGGTCCTCAAGCCTCTGCACCATCACTAGCCCACGCGACCGCCACCAAAGAAGGTTCGGGTCAACGACGGGCTAGCTCCTCACCAAGCTGCGCCCCCGGTAGGTAGCGCCTCCCAGTACCAGCCCAGCGGAGCCCAGTCCCGGACATGGCCCATCTGGTCAAGAAGGTGTCCTCCACCGAGTCGACGACGAGGATGCGGGATAGGCATCGTCGACGTCGATGCGGGAATAATTGCTTTAACTAAAATAACAACAAATGTGACATGTTCAACTAGTTGTATTAATTCAATTAGTTCTCACTAAAAATAAACTTACTATAAATAAAAATGAACTAGTTCTTACTAAGAATAAACTAGTTCAACTAGTTATATTAATTTTCTTACTAAAAATACACTTGTTCTATTAATTCAACTAGTTCTTACTAAAAAACTAGTTCAACTAGTTCTATTAAATTTCTTACTAATTCTATTAAACACCACTGCCCTAGTTCTTACTAACTAATTAGTACCTAGGAACTACTGCCCTAATTACCATCTAATTTGATGAACCCTAAATAATTTGATGCAATCTAAAATTTGAAGAACCCTAGGAAATTTTGCTAGGCAGAGGTAGGGGAGGGGGAGGAGGAGGCGTGCTCACCTCGGGTGCCTGCGACGAGGGAGGGGCAGATGACGTCAATATCAGGGTCGGGGCCCGAGCACGTGGCGGAGGGCGGCGTCGAGGTCGGGGTTGGGGGCGGCATCGAGGTCGGGTCGGGGGCGGCGTCGAGGTGGGGGTCGGGAGCGACGTCGAGGTCGGGGTCGAGGGCGGCATCGAGGTTGGGGTCGGAGGCGGCGTCGAGGATGTGCGGAGAGCGATGCGAGAGCGCTCGACGGCCGACGGCGATGCAGGGCGGCGACAGTGGAGGAGTTGGGATTTGGGGGAAGTGGTCGCGGGAAAGAACGAACCGTGCGGTTAAGTCAAAAGTAGCAGTAGCGCATTCCAGGAAGTGCGCTACTACTATGTTACCTATAGCGCATTTCTGAACACGCGCTACTGCCATTCCTTTCTCTTTTTTATTTGCTTTCCATTTAATTTTATTTTCATTAGTAGTAGCGCCTTTCTTTATAAACGCGCTGCTACAAAACAAGTAGCAGTAGCGTTATTTCTATAAGATCGCTACTACTATGTGTAGCCTATCGGCTTAGCAGTGAGAATTTTAGTAGTAGCGCTTTTATCATTAGACATGCTACTGATACATATGCATCTGTAGTGCGGTTTTAGACAATGCGCTGCTGCTAGTTAGCACTAGCGAGCTTTTTTAACAAGCGCTATTGCTAAAGTTCTGTGTATAAGGTTTTCCCTAGTAGTGTCTTCTCTCTCTTTGATTCTCAATACCATGTTATCCTTGATGTTCTTGGACATCTATCTGATGTAATCTTCTTTTGCGGTGTGTTTGTCGAGATCTGGTGAATTGTGGATTTATGAACAACTTATCTATTAATATTATTTGAATCTTCTCTGAACTCTTATATGCATGATTTGATATCTTTGTAATTCTCTTCGAACTATCAATTTAGTTTGGACAACTAGATTGGTTTTTCTTGCAATGGAAAAAGTGCTTAGCTTTGGGTTCAATCTTGCGGTGTCCTCACCCAGTGACAGTAGGGGTAGCAAGGCACGTATTGTATTGTTGCCATCGAGGATAAAAAAGATGGTGTTTACATCATATTGCTTGAGTTTATTCCTCTACATCATGTCATCTTACTTAAAGCGTTACTCTATTCTTCATGAACTTAATACTCTAGATGCAGGCAGGAGTTGGTCGATGTGTGGATTAATAGTAGTAGATGCAGGCAGGAATCGGTCTACTTGACACGGACATGATGCCTATATTACATAATCATTGCCTTGGATATCGTCATAACTTTGCACTTTTCTATCAATTGCTCGATAGTAATTTGTTCACCCACCGTATTATTTTCCTTCAAGAGAGAAGCCTCTAGTGAAAATTATGGCGCCCGGGTCTATTTTCCATCATATTAGTTTCCGATCTACTATTTTGTAATATTTTACTTTCAGATCTATAAACCAAAAAACTCAAAAATATTTTATCTTTTGTTTAGTTTTATTTATCTATCTCTATCAGATCTCACCTTTGCAAGTGACCTGAAGGGATTGACAACCCCTTTATCACGTTGGGTGCAAGTGTTTGATTGTTTGTGCAGGTATTGGTGATTTATGCGCTCTTCTCCTACTGGATTGATACCTTGGTTCTTAACTGAGGGAAATAATTATCTCTACTTTGCTGCATCACCCTTTCCTCTTCTAGGAAAAACCAACGCAAACTCAAGAAGTAGCACCTATTAACTCAGTGCCTAGTGCCAGTTGTTGTTGTTTTTCTTTTCACAAAATCAATATAAAACGAAGTCCAAACATGATGAAACTTTTTGATGATTTTTTCTAGACCAAAAGGGACCCTAGAAGATTTGGGAGGAGGCCATAAGATATACGAGGGGGCCACGAGCTCACCATGCACGCCCTGGGGGGTAGGCATGCCCCTGAGCTCGTGGGCCCCTTGTAGCTCCATTTGACCTAATTCCAACTTTATAAATTCCCAAATATTCCCAAACCAACAAAGAGACACCAGAACCACTTTTCCGCTGCCGCAAGCTTCTGCTCTTCTGTGATCCTATCTGGAGGCCTTTTCCGGTACTCTGTCGGAGGGGGAATCGATCACGAAGAGATTCTACATCATCCTTATTGCCTTTCGATGATGCGTGAGTAGTTCACCATAGACCTACAGGTCCATAGCTAGTAGCTAGATGGCTTCTTCTCTCTCTTGATCTTCAATACCATATTCTCATCGATCTTCTTGGAGTTTTATCTGATGTAATCTTCTTTTGCGGTGTGTTTGTTGGGATCCGATGAATTGTGGGTTTATGATCATATTATTCATTGAGAGTGATTGAGTCTTTTCTAAACTTTATTATGCATGATTATGATAGCTTTGTATTTCTCTTTGATCTATTTGTTTGGTTTGGCCAACTAGATTGATTTACCTTTAGTGGGAGAGGTGCTTTGTAATGGGTTCAATCTTGCGGTGTCCTCACCCAGTGATAGAAGGGGTAGAGAGGCACGTACTTATGTTGGCATTAAGGATAAAACAATGGGTTTATTCATATTGACTAGGTTTACTTTGTCTACATCATGTAATCTTGTGTAAGGCATTACTCTGCTTGTCATGAACTAAATACCATAGATGCATACTAGATAGAGGTCGATTGGTTGGGTAGTAGTAGTAGATTCAGGCAGGAGTTAGTCTACTTGTCACAGACGTGATGCCTACATGTGTGATCATTGCCATGAATAGCGTCATAACTATGCACTTCTCTATCAATTGCCCAACAGTAATTTGTTTACCCACTATATGTTATGTGTTTGAGAGAGAAGTATCTAGTGAAAATTATGGCCCCCGGGTCTACCTTTATCATATATTAAAACCAAAAAATACCTTGCTGCAATTTATTTACTTTTTTTGTTTTGCAATTTATCTCTCTATCACTATCAGAATTAATCCTTGCAAGTAACGAGTTCAAGGGGATTGACGACTCTCTTGCCCGCGTTGGGTGCAAGTATTTGCTTTTCTGTGTCTATGTGCTTCTTATGTGAGTTTGCTTTGTTCTCCTATTAGCTCGATTACCTTGATTCTCACTGATGGAAATATTTATCTCTACTGTGCTACATCTACCCTGCTATTCGAGGAAATCCCAACGCAATTTACAAGTAGCAACAGCTTCAGCTCATACGCCCAAACATCCAATTTTTAAAGCACCATAATTCTATGATTCTCAAAACCATGATACTCCTTTGTTGGGACGGTCTGGTTCTGTAAAAGGCCAAGGCCCCATATTCATTGCTTATTCCAATCTGCAAAACAACCAAACTAAATAGTAATTATCTTTGATTTTCCTCCAAGTGACTTACTTGTCGGATTCCATGCTAAACGCATATAACAGAAAAAGCATAAGGATTGAAGCCCTTTCGTGTATCCACCTTCGCTATAACCAACCACTTAGCTTTCTTGGGCGGTTCCGTGATATCTTTTTCCTAGATGGTGTCGCCAACCTCATCCTCATGGAGATTCAATCTTCCAAGAACATTTCAATTGGTTCGCTTCTCTCTCTACCTACTGGCTCGGTTCTTCCTTATCCCACATCACAAATCAAAACTAGCCAACAACACAACCAATCCCTAGGTTTTCGCACGCGCCAAGTCTCGCTAAAAGCGGTAGCGGACCTCGACAGAGCAACGCCCAGGAACAAAGAAGATCAAATGGTCTAGGGGTAGACTACGCTTGGCGAGGTGGGGTATCGTGCCCAAATATAAAAACTCTAACCAAATAAATACTTCTCAGAACCCATAGCCAAATTCACTCCATGGGTTTTGATTTGTACTGTTTTGATCTAGGTAGGAAATTGATTTGCCTCCGATTTACCCATCCCATGGGAACGAGGCCAGCTCAAAATTTGAAAAAGAGAAGCGAGTGGTGCACATAGAACGAGTAAGGCCTCGGATGCCATGACGCTGGATCCAACTAACTGTTGTTACGGTGGGTACCATACAAAATCCAAAGCTTCCCATTAGGAGGATAAAGCGAAACCCTAATTTTTCAAAAAAGACAATTCACACTGGATTTCCAAAAGGGAAAGGATTCTTGTCGGGCAACCAGTTGGCTCTTGCGCCGGTCATACTGGCGTCATCTGATCGCACGCACCGATCTATGCATCCACACATTTCATGGCCCATGTTTCCCTTTTTCAACACCTACACGGCAATGAGCCCACCCCAACACGACCGAGCGACCACACTTTTTCCTTATCCTCTAACATGCGTCGACCTCAACCATTCATTTTTTTCCTTTGTCTTTCTTCTTCTCCCCCAATAACCACATCACAACTTTCTAGCAACGAGATATGGGGGTGGGTGGCGCAGGAGCAGCAACATGATGGCCGTGTGCTAGGCGCTAGGACGGCACGACGGTGTCGATGCGCATGACTATGTCGCGGGCTACAACCACCATCGTCCCTGGAGATGATGGCCACTGGGCACCATCGAGTTGCAACCGCCTATGCGAGAAGTTGGGACCGCTGAGGCCAGGAGCTGGAGGCCTTCCGACGACCCACACACCTTCGTGGGAAACGAGCTGCAACGGCAGCGCAGGAGCTGCAACCGCCTATTGGAGGAGTTGCAACTGTTGTTTGGTGGAGTTGAAACCAACGGCCACTACCGAAGATGGAGCTACAACCGTATGCATACAAAGCTCCAATTGTTATTCGCCAGAGCTGGAGCCAACAACACCGCCGGTGATGGAGTTGCAACCATCTACTACCACTATAAAAGGAAGAGAGGGGCAGATCCAAACAATCATATCCATTCATCATCAAAATCTAATGGCTCTTAATCCTCTGGTGTTTAATGCTGCAAGCCACGCATCAAGCCACTAACCCATCGACCGCTAACCCTCACCGTCGCTAAAAAACACTGCGAACACGACCTTTCGCCCCAACGGACGCCACAGCACGGCCGCACGACCTCTCCCCCAACTGACGCCACAGCACGGCCGCAGGCTGCACGACCTCTCGCCGCTGGAGAGAGCCGCCGCGCCCCCCCCCCCCCCCGCCGTTCGTCGTCTCGCCGCGGGAGGGAGCCGCCGCCCACTCGCCATTCCTCCCTTCACCGCGGGAGGGAGCCGCCGCCCACCCGCCGTTTCTCCCTTCGCCGCGGGAGGGAGCCGCCGTCCCCCGCCATTCCTCCCTTCGCCACGGGAGAGAGCCGCCCCCGCCGTTCCTCCTCTCGCTGCGGGATAGAGCCGCCGCCCCCTGCCGTTCCTCCCTTCGCCGCGGGAGAGAGCCGTCACGCCCTTCGCCGCGGGAGTTGAGCTTCAGCTTGGACTCCGCACCGATGTTCCTCTTCTGCTTCCCATCGGCCACAAGTAAGTTTCTTGTACACTGAAGCTCAACTGTTCCTAATCTGTAGACTACAGACTACCTACCTTTTTCTGTTCTGATGAATTTTGGCCCTCTTAGACTTTGTTTCACATTTGCCTTGCGTTTCAACCAAAGGGATTGTGAGTTGCCTTTCAACCAAAGGAATTGATACAAATGCATTGTGAACAGCTAGGTGGTAACAAAGGGATTGATACAAATGCATTGTGAATAGCTAGGTGGTAACAGAACATCAATTGAAGTGGAAAGATGGGGCAGCGGCAGCGTGCCAGACTGTCTTGGGCTCCCGTCCCCTGTCGTAATCAAATCACAACCATTGTTGGTGAGGCTTCAGTTAACATTCCCATCTTCCTAGCCACTACAACGATAATCTGGTAACTATGAGTCATCAAACTGAAGTTGGCTTCTTCATCTGTATTTCTTAGATGTGTGACGAGATAGTAGCGAGGCTTTGTTCTTATTTCTAAATTCTAATAATTAGATGCAGATATTTAGACATTTGCTTCGGTGATTACAAACTGAAGAATGTGGACTGATTTGTTAATTTAATTGTCAAATTTGGTGTTGTCGGATTTCTATTTGCAGATTAATATTCAGTGCATGAGAAGCATGTATTGTGTCATTTTCTTCTGTCAATATTCAGTTTGAACCAATTAGGCGAACAATTCGTGCTAATTTCTATTCAGACGTGGTCTGTGTGTATAGAGGCTCCAAGAAAGAAAGATGGGTGTGTAATACGTAGTCATGTATTGGTTCATTCTTTTCCACTTACTAATGTTTTAAGAAATCAATTAGCCTGCTTCAAAGCTGGGGACCCATGAGTGTTATTGTGCAATTCCAGCTTCCAGATTATAATGAGGATCATGGAGCTGTAGGTAGAATGCAATGACTTGCAGTAATGTCTACTGACTTGGCAAGAGGTTTCTTATCAAACTATTCACATCTTATTTATATTGTCCATGCTATTTGAAGGTGAATAACTATCTTTCAGAAATGTGTACATTTGGTAAATTATTGTCTCCCCTACGTAGCAACTTTCAGTTTATATAGAGAAATTATTTTATGACACTACATGATTCAGGGAGAACATACATACGATTGGGAAAAAAGCATGGGGTGACGACAAATGGGTGCCTCTCTCAGAAGGGATCAGGTGGAGGCTCACTAGCTGCAGCGATGGCCACTAGCGTGAGCTGTGAAGCGTGTGGAGGCGAGAGCCTCATGGCCTGTTGATACGGCGCATAATTGCAACCCTCCAATTCATGTAAGTTTGTGGATTGTGTTCTCAGTTGTCTAAGTTGTTATAGACGCGGATAGTGTGCAAAATGGTGGAATGGAAAGACCGATATTATGACAGTGTGTGAGAGATATATAGTGATACTGAATTGCTAGCTGCTTGCCGATGGGAAGCTAGTATTGATAGAGCATTCAGCTGGGGGCTCACGCTCACGCAAGTACATGGAGGAATTCGAGACGTCCGACATAAGTTTACTACTCCCTCCACTTAAATGAATAAGGCGCACACACATTTCAAAATCCAACTTTGACCATCAATTTAACAGCCGGGGGTATTCCTCCTTTTCGTAAAAAAATCAATTTAACAAACCAAATGTGGGTTATACCTAATAAAAGTTATACCGTTGAGCTCATATTTGAGAAAAAGTTAGTACTGCCTTCGTGCGGAAATACTTATCGCTAAAATGGATGTATCTAAACATATTTCAGTTCTAGATACATCCGTTCGAGTGACAAGAATTTCCGGACGAAGGGAGTAGTATAATTTTCAAGTCACATAAGTTGCACTCTGAGAAAGGATAAAATAAGCAGGCTTGATCTCTCCCTACTCCACGTTAAAGAATTCTGATTTAGCCAATTCCCCTGCTGAATGCTTGTGTTTCGTACTTTCATTTAAGTTGCCTCTTTCTTCATAAAAATAAGTGTACTGTCTTTTGTGTTCCACATATCACATTTGATTTGATCTCTGTGGGGCAGAATAAATAGTGTATGTTTTACATGTGGGTTGATGCACAGAAGTCATTTTCTGCACGTCTTTATTCCTACAAGCTTTACTATTATAACTTGATAGCATGTGGAATTTTGGATAATTGCAGCGCCTCACCCCGCTCCACTCCATGCCAGCCCCATAGTCATGTTATTGAACATTGGAGAGAAACCGAACACCACATTTCACTTGAATTAGAAACACCAAAGGTTTGGGATTATGCTCATGACGACTATGTCCATCATGTATTGTGTCCAAAGCAGATGGTATGTGTTCATATGTAATGGTGGTGCAGTAATGGATGAAGCTCTATTGAACAGGAAAGTTAAGCTTTAATCTATGGTATGTTTCTGTGTATTTTCTTTTACAAATGTGCTACTTCTCTTCTTTTAGATTGTTGGATAGTACAATGATGTGGTCGACGTTTATTACCAGCTTATAAGTTCATTGTGACTCTGGTTTTGTGCTAATGTAGTACCGATATAAGTCACTTCTTCTAGAAATCAAAGAGAATTAAATATAAGTTTCTGCTACTGCATGATACCTCCAAACGTTACACACAAAGCTTGATAAGTGCACTGAAGAGAAACATTTTCTTGATGAAGTTGTTCCGGGTTGTAACTTTTGTAGGCATAAACAAAATCTGGACACTTTGGTTTAGCGGTGGAGTTGTTTCATACCATTGTAATTTATAGTGGTTTTGAAAAAACAAAGTTGCATGTGCTGGATAATTCTGCATGTGTGTATTTTCTTGTAAATTCTATGCCTTTCTTTTTTGCTCTTTTAGGAAAATCATACGATGATTTTGATGATGCTTTTATAAGTAAAAAACAGATTATATCCTTCAAATCCATTCATTTTATGTGGTGTCTTTGTGTGGGTTTCGAAGGCAAAGAGTTGTGTGGTACACATGATGAGACCGAATGCTGCCATATGTTTTTAATTGAAGTCCCTAAAGCTTCTTAGGGTCTCTTTGATTCACATGATTATCTGATTATCAAAATACGGGATTAAGAAAAACCTAGGTACCATATAATTGTGTTTTACCTATCCTTGTTAAGCCTAAAAACTTGGATAGTCTCTCTTCAGTTCTCTCTCCCCCTCATTTTAGGCATATGTAACAATTTTAACAGATGAAATCATAACTAGAGGTCTGAGAGGATGGATTTTTTCTCCAATAGAGTACAAAGAATACTTCAGAAAAAGGTCCTTGGGCTTCATATCCATAGAAAATCCTATGGAACTCTTGAGAACCGAAGGATCCCTGTATATATCTAACTATGTAGTAATTGATATATTGTTCTTTTGAGAGACATTCCAAAATGGAGTACAAAGAATCCTTCGGGAAAATATCAAACCATCTCCATAGGGAAAAGATCCTTAAGATTCGTATCCTTGAAAAATCGAATGAATCGAAGGAACCCTACCTAACTTTGTTTATCAATTGTTCTTATAAGAGACGTCATACATATGTAGGTCATTAGATTGTTTATTAGCACATTGCTAGAGAATCTTAAAATGGTGTCCTCATATTGTTAGATATGCTAAAGAAGTGAATAATTGTGTATCAGCACATTGCCAAAATCTTGATTCTTTTGCTTTTAGTTTTATGCACTCATGGTACGGGGAAGAACTAAATCAACCAATTTGCAGGGTCAATATTCATTGTTTCATGATTTTACATTCTACTAAGCGAAAATTCCCAAGATAATGACTTTTATTCTCATTCACGATGTTTGCCAGCTAAGGAAGCAATTTGCGGTGCACCATACTTAGCTTCATCGACAATGAAGTTGCACACAAAATTTCTGTTGTCGTACAAGAATTAATTACATGTATTAAGAAATAATGAGATATTTATGTTTTTTTGGCTTTGTGCATAGCTTGCCATGTTAAAGTGTTTTCTTAATTTTTAGTATTTTTTAATGCGATCAAAATACCTTTGTATGCATGTTAATTCTGACATATCTTTGTAATATTAGTCGAGACGTGCATTTGCACGTACAAGCTTACTAGTATGCATAAGGAGCTGTAACCGGCTTTGGAATAAATTGGAACCAGCCGCGGCTGTGCAACTCGCCGAAGGCGAGCGAGGCATTTTTTCTGCAACCGGTGAACTTTTTGCGGGAGCGTGTCGATTTTGCTCGGAGCGACCACGCGCTTTTTTCCCTTGGATCCATTTGGGTGACCCTTTTTGCTGTAACTGGCGATGATTTTTGCTGTGACCCACGGCTGTTTTTACTAGAAACAGACACCTGCCCCATGATGAAGACGACAGGGGCACGATGTGCTGCGACCAGCACCCACCAGTGCTGGAGGCGATGCATGGGCTTGCCACCGCAGGGCCGGGGAGCTGCCTCGCCAATGAGGCGTGTTTCCCAGTGCTACGAGTAGCCTAGGGTGGTTTGTTTCTACGGCGAGCGGGAGATAGATGCGCGTTGTAGCAGATGTTGGCTGGAATTGAGACGAAGGGGAGGCAGACGACGAAAAGGGGAACAGGATCTGATGGCTGTAGGAAGTTTAATCATGCGCTCGCGCGGTGACCGGCCCAAATTTGGGCCTAGCGCTGCCCATTCCAAAATACAAACACTCGCCGCCCCGCTCCTCCAAAAAGCCCCCCCCCCCCCCCCCCCCCCCCCCCCCCGCGTCTCTCGCATCTCTCGCGAACTCTCGCATCTCTCCGCTGCGCCGGAACGCAAACCGCACCCTCCGACGCAGGGGATGGACGTAGAAGGAGGAGGAGGAGGAGGAGGGTCCCGAGCGGCGAAACGACGGGGAAGGAGGAGGATCCCGAGCGACGACCGGGGCTTCACGTCGGCGGTGAGGCCCTGCGACGAAGGGCGCGGCATAGCGGCCGGGAACAGGCCGCAGAGGAACAGGAGGACGGCGCCGGACACCTACCGCGAGCCCAGCTCCGACGATGAGGTGGGGATGTCTCCTTAATTCTTACTTGCGTTGTGCTTGTGCGCCACTTCGTGGTTAACGCGCGCGGCGATCGATCGCTCCGTCTTCGAGGGTTTAGGATTTGCTTGTGGCGGAACCCATCGCACTATCTTATTCCATTTCATAATTCTCTTCCGGTCCTTCCCGTTGCCGTTCCTATTTTTTGCGATCGGGCGACGAAGTTTAGCTGATCTGCGATTCATCTCCCTTTCTATTCAGTATTTGTTTCTGGACAGGTGTTTTGGTTTGGGTTAGATGATATAGATCTCACCATCTTGGTGCACGGAAATTGCAGGGATGACCATCTAGGGTTCTACTAGTGTGATACGTTATATCGATTTGCCTTTATATCTGGGCTGAAGATCGTTGTCTTCTTGCCACCTTTTGCAAATATTTGGTGATGCTTCTCATTTTGGTCTAATATAGACGCTGTGATTTTCGTTTAGGATGAGCTTAGGTTGACTAATTTCATTGTATTTTTTAGTACACAGCACTACTGCAGTGCACACTTTGGTTGTCTAATTTTGTATGTTGCACTTATAGGATGGTGAGGAACCTGTGAATAATCGAGTTGTTCAGCCACTGAACAAACCCAAGAGAAGTGATGCGGGGAAAAAGAGGGGGCCCAGAAATAAGAAATCAGATCAAGATGGCAGCAAGGTCCACTCCCCGGATGGGCAAAACCATGGTGGAGACAATTCGGTAAATTACTTCACATATGTTTCAAATTTTATTTCTGCAATGGTTTTATGGACATTTTATAAGAGTATTTAACCAAAAACTACCACAATTCACGGAACCGTGACGAAAAACTACCACTTTACGATTTTGTCCTGAAAACTACCACTTTTTTCCTAATCCGTGGCAAAAAACTACCAAGTCGCGAAATCGCTCGCTTTGCCTGGGTTAAACGCGAATCTGACCGCTTGGGCCCACGAACCAGGTGCCACCCTGGCCATCCTTCGCGCCGGAGACGCACCCGCACGCGCGCGCCCGCTCCCACCTCGCCGTCGTCGTGCCCACCAAGCTTCTGGGGCCGGCCACTGCCGTGTGGCCGCCAGCGCCGCGCTGCTGCTCCCGCCCGCGGGCGAGCGCGGCGGGGCCAGGCGCGTGGCCACGGGCGCGCGGCCAGGGGCGCGGCGAGGCCAGACGGCCAGGGGCGCACGGCCAGGGGCGCGGCCATGGGCACCACCAGGGGCGCGGCGGGGCCAGGTGCGCCCGTGGGCAGGGAGCGGGGCGCCCGCGGGCGAGCGCGCCAGGGCCAGGCGCGCGGCCAGGGGCGCAGCGAGGCCAGACGGCCATGGGCACGGCCAGGCGCGCGGCCACGGGCGCGCGGCCAGGGGCGCGGCCAGGGGCGCGGCGAGGCCAGACGATGGCGAGGGGCGGCCACGAGCGCCGCGGGTGCGCGCGTGCGGGTGTGGCTCGGAGCACGAGCTCCGGCGCGCGGCCACGGAGTAGAGGGGAAGCAGCGGGCGCTGACGATGGTGACGGGGAGCTGCACGAGGTGGTCGTGGACGCGGCGAAGTGCGGGCGAGAGGGTCACCGGAGTGCACGCGAGGTGTTCGAGGAAATGCCAGAGAGAGGAGGAGGAGGAGGAAGAAGAAGATTGATGCTGACAGGTGGGCCCATCCTGTCAGAAATGCGTTTAGAAGAGGCCAAGCGAGCGATTTCGCGACTTGGTAGTTTTTTGCCACGGATTAGCGAGAAAGTGGTAGTTTTCGGGACAAAATCATAAAGTGGTAGTTTTTCGTCACGGTTCCGTGAATTGTGGTAGTTTTTGATTAAATACTCCATTTTATAATTAACAAGACAAAATTTTGACCTTCCTCAGCTATTTCTTTATTTTGTTTTGCAGACTAGTGATGATGATGATTTCAAGCCTGCAAAGAAACGGCGAAGAAGAGATGAAGCAAAGTGGAAGGGTTCCACCGCAAAAAGGTTGAAGGAAGAGGAAGAAGAATATAAGGTCACATCCTCCAAGAATAAAGTTTCTCATGAAAGATATAATAAGGCAAGCTACTCATTATCTGGCATAAGTTGTTTACGGAATGACTTTACGTAGTATTTATTTTCGTGAGTCTAATGACCTCTGTTGTTTCAACCATCTAGAATGGGAAGAAGATGTTGACCGGGGAAAATGCTCGAATGTGCCACCAGTGCCAGAGAAATGACAAGAAGAAGGTGGTCTGGTGTAAGTCATGCAATAACAAGCGATACTGTGGGAAATGCATCAAGAGATGGTGCGTGCATGTGTGGATATGTCTCCATATTGATTTCTGTTAATGGAAGTGCCAACCATTTACTGCTTTCTTCTGTAGTCCAAATTATATACACCTTTTGGTTAATCTGTAATTTTATCGAGCTAATACTGAAATCAACGCGGACATATGTGGACGCGGCGGAAATGTCCGCCTGCATCTCTATATTGCATGCACCGTTGCTTTTGTGGTATACAAATGTGTGTACCAGTATCTCACAATTTCGATGTTTATAATTAATACTGTTTTTCCTATCTATCATGGCACAACCGAAACTTTGAAATCTTCCCTTCAAATATTTTTATTCCATTGGTGACTCACAGAAAACAGTGGCTGTTGGTCTGATGTATTTCATAACGCTGCTGTTTTTGGGCGTGTAGGTATCCCAATTTGACAGAAGATGAATTAGCTGCAAAATGTCCGTACTGTCGCAAGAACTGTAATTGCAAGGCATGCTTACGAATGATAGGGGTTGAAGAGGTTTGCACTTGGCACATACGCTCTTCTTCACAGTATCTTGTTTCATGTTGATTTTGATTGTGTTCAAATGATTCTCTTCTGCTTTATCCCTCTCAATGATTTGTTTCATTTTTTATGAACCAGCCTCAACAAAAGGAAATTTCTGAAGAAAATCAAATTAGTTATGCATGCCATATCATGCGCTTGTTGCTTCCTTGGCTAGGAGAGCTGCAAAAGGAGCAGATGGAAGAGAAGAAATTAGAGGCTCGTATACTAGGTATGGTGTTCTAGGGCACAACAAGATAGAATTCAATGTTCATGTAGATTTTCATCTGGTTTTGTTTACAGGAGTTTCGATGGATGAAATGAAGTTGGAACAGATCAAGTGTGGTCCTGCTGAGCGTATCTATTGGTTAGGATGTTTCCATATTAACTTTCAACATGTGACTGTAGAAAGCATCTGATCCTGTTTCATTCCTCTACTGCAGTAACAGGTGTAGAACTTCTATATTCGATTTTCATAGAAGCTGCAAGCATTGTCTCTATGACCTGTGCCTCATCTGCTGCCGGGAGCTTCGCAATGGTGAGATCCCCGGAGGAGAAGAGGTGGAGAATGTGCAGTATGAGAACAGAGGAGAGGACTATATTTTCGGCAATAATTTTCATTCAAATGGTGAGAATCAAAGGGACTCTTTGAGGAGGAAGATGGACTCCCCTACTGGTGGTAGCAAATCTTGCTCTCTGCTACTATGGAGTGCAAATAGTGATGGTGGCATACCTTGCCCACCAAAGGAAATGGGGGGCTGTGGTGGTTCTGACTTGGACCTCAAATGCATGTTTCCGGAGAAAATGCATGCTGACTTACAAGAGAGAGCTGACAAACTTGTGAGGAGTGAAATATTTGAAAAAACAACATTTAGTAGAAGTGACCAGTGTCCTTGTTTTGATCATTCGGGCACGGTAAGAACTGACATAAAGACAGTACGGAAGGCTGCAGATAGGAAGGGCTCAAGTGATAACTATCTATATTGTCCAGTTGCCACTGGTCTCGGTGATGATGACCTAATTCACTTCCAGATGCATTGGGCAAAGGGTGAGCCAGTTGTTGTCTCTGATGTTCTTCAATCAACCTCTGGTGTTAGTTGGGCACCGATGGTTATGTGGCGGGCATTGCGTGAAAGAGCCAAGGGCAAGGCAGAAGATGAGAAGTTTGATGTGAGGGTAGTAGATTGCCTTGATTGGTGTGAGGTACCGAACTCTATCCACATTTTTATTGGATGTCATAATTGTCGATTTCTTTGATTTATTTTTAGTGGTAAGCAGTGATTGTGCCTTACTCTTGCCATATTTAGATGATGACAGTTGTTTTGCACTCTCGTGTGCTTGCTCTGCTTGCACGTCAGAAGTTCAAGCAGAAATACTCATGTCAAAACTTCAAGCAGAAATACTTATGATGATACTTTAGTGATTACTTATAAAATTACAGAACTAATTACATATATGTACTATGTTCCAGAAGAAATGGTAAATTATGTTTTCCATTTTATAAGGATCATTTTGGTACAGGGGTTTAATCCAGCAATTAGTACTAGAAAAATGACCGTGGTTCCCACACTGTATTATTTGTCAGGAGAGTGAATAGTTAACAAGCCATCAATTTTACATGCATATATCTTATATTTATTTTGAAAGAAAAGTGCACAAAATGTTGGCCTTATATTTTAAATTGGAAGGGGTACTAGTTTTATGGAATTTTATTGATTCATCAGTGAACTGAATTCCCCATTTTGAATAATGATGTTTACCAGAAAAGGCTTTCGCCACACTTTATATGTGAGTCCCTTTGAATTTCGAAAATTTTGGTTTAATATGTAGGCGCTTATTGTGCTATGTTTGATGTTGCAGGGGTCACTTAAAATCAGCGATTTCTTTAAGGGATATAAAAATGGCAGAAGTCATCGCGGGCCTCACTGGCCTGAGATGCTTAAGTTGAAGGACTGGCCTCCTTCTAGTACGTTTGACAAGAGATTGCCTCGCCATTGTGCTGAATTTATCAGCGCGTTGCCATTTCCTGAGTACACCGATCCAAGATCTGGTCCACTAAATCTTTCGGTTAAGCTTCCTGCTGGTGTCATGAAACCAGATCTTGGGCCGAAAAGTTACATTGCTTATGGATTTTCCGAAGAGTTAGGCCGGGGTGACTCAGTGACCAAGCTTCATTGTGACGTTTCTGATGCGGTATGTTGTTATTTTTATAACAATAGAGTTTTTTTATTAGTTTGCCTCGGATATGGTTAAACTTTTGCCATGAAATGCTGGTCTCTACCTTGACGATCTGCATGCCACTTTGGTTATCTTGATTTCCTAGCAAATTTCCCTGTGCTCTCTCGCTGATCGTTGCATAGTTGTTTTCTTATTTGTCTGTTGCTCTGGTTTAACTGTAACAGATGTCTAATTTAACCAGGTAAATATCCAAACACACACTGACGAAGTGCCATGTGAGACATATGATCTTTGTCGGATTAAAAAAGTCCAGGAAAACATGAGAAAGCAAGATCTTCAGGAACTGCGTGGGGATTTGAATTCATGCACTGAGCTTAGGGCACAGCCCTCTGTTGATGGATCTTACGAAGCCGCGATGACTTCATGTAGTATGGAAAGTTATAAAAATAGTTCTAATGGTACGTATCACTACTTGTTTTGGGGAAATTGATTTTAGGTTTTTCTCTCATGTCATATTTGTGTCTTGCAGGTTTGCACATAAATGCTCCACGTCGCGATGCTACAGATGACGTTAATGATAAAGTGTCACCTCATAAATCTGTTACCAAATCCGATGAGATCCGCAACGGAACTCGTTTGTACTATCAACGTCGCGCTAACAGAAAGGTGCATCAAGATAAAGCCAGTGATCCTCCTATTCCTGGTAAATCTGATGAGATTGGCAAAGGAATTCGTAGAAAGGTGCATCGAAATAAAGCTATTGATCCTCCCAAGCCAGTTCCTGAGAAGACAGAGAAAGATAAAACTGGTGGTGCTTTGTGGGATATATTCCGAAGAGAGGATTCAGAGAAATTACAAAAATATCTACGGAACCATGCCTCGGAGTTTCGCCACATCCACTGCAATCCTGTGAATCAGGTATTTTAAAAGAATCTGTTCCATTCATAGAAGTTACATTTTGTAGTTTTCTTATCCTACATAACATATTATGTTATATATTGTGCAGGTTATCCACCCAATTCATGATCAGACATTCTATCTGACAGAAAAACATAAGAAGAAGCTCAAGAAAGAATATGGTTAGTAAACCTTAGGTGTTAAATCTTCCTAAACACAGTGTGCCTCATTACTTGTGATGTCGTTTCCTTATGTGTTGGCTTGCCTGCTTTAGGTGTTGAGCCATGGACATTTGAGCAGAAGCTTGGGGACGCAGTTCTCATTCCTGCCGGGTGTCCTCACCAAGTCAGGAATTTGAAGGTATGAAACCTCACTCTCTTTTGAATTTAGCACGGTGCTCAAGACTGTACCCATTTCCTCCTGTGCAGTCTTGCACCAAGGTTGCGATGGACTTTGTTTCCCCCGAAAATGTGGGTGAGTGTGTTAAGCTGACGGACGAGTTCAGGGCACTTCCATCTTCCCACAAGGCTAAAGAAGATAAGCTTGAGGTTAGCAGCATATGTTCTCGAAAATCACGCTTACTATATTGTATTCGAGGAAAATTGATGACTGGTCTGAAGTTGGTTTTGGTTATTTATAGATCAAGAAGATGGCTTTGTATGCGTTTCTCGATGTTCTCGAATTCTTGGGACGTCACGTGGAAGGGTAAGATACGCTAGCCGTAATATTTTGTTTGTCACCGAGCTTTCAGTCGATGTGTTAATTTGGTTTGTGATGTATGGATCAGGTCAAAGAGCGGGGATGCGCAGCCCAACCAGTCCAGCGATGGTACTGCAGAGGAAAAGCCTAAAAGAAGGGGTACCCGCGCAAGAGGTGGCTCAGGGTCTCGGAGGTGACTGGTTTGTCGTCAGACTGCTCTCTGGGGCTGTGACTGAAACCATTCGAGCTCCTAGTTCAGCTAGGCATCGTTGGTCCGAGTGTCTACTTTGTTTGTAACAAGTGAGTAGATACGGGTAAACAATTGACAAGTTGACTGCACGTGCCGTTGGAGTTTCTTTCACTTAGATTTCAGCTGTGCTGTTGATATTCAGAGATGCGATTTATGGTTGTTTCAGACTTGAAATGATGCCTTATTTAATTCCGTGTGCTAACTATGTGATCACCAATCCTCACAACTTGTTGAATTTGCATAGCAAAGCAGTAGGAGCCTCTCGTAACAAGTCTGATGCTTACTACTTCCTCTGTAAAGAAATAAGAACCCTCATGCATAATTTAGCAATAAGACTGTACAATCATTGATAAGACGGATCTATCTTATGCTATGTGTGTCAATTAGAGCAGATAAACATATCATACAATGGATTATCTGTGTTATCTCAAACAATTAATTGTTTGCAAGCTCTGAAACTGGTGGGGCGATTAACAATCAATATATTTCTCATAGCTGCATAGCAGCAGGAGAACCCCCACGGCACAGGGGAAGTACTACAAGAGTTGAGTTTTCAGATTACAGAAGAATCACAGGTTCAGGGATTCTAAGTAGGGGACCCAGGCCCCAGGATGCCTCCCCATCCATGGTATTTCAGTCTAAAAGACCAAAACCTAAGATCAGCAGTAGCAGAACTGCTGATCGCCGGCCTGTTCCCACGGAAAACGACGCCGTGGCGATGATTCCAGATGGTCCACAGGAGCAGCAGGCGCACTGTGTCCCAGTGCAAGGGCAGGCGGCCGGACCTCCAAGATCCCGACATCCGTTGTTTCAGAGGACCTGCTGCAGAGCTCGCAGCTGTCCTCATGCCGGATATGTTTCCTGAGCAGGTTCGCCTTTGAGTGGACGCGGTCCGGGGCCACAAGCCACCCGAACAGCCGCACTCCGGGCGGCACGGCGGCCTGCCAGATAGACTCCTGTACAGGACAACGCTCGCCTGTGAAGGTAAGCAGTTTGTACACCTGAGGAGGAAATAGCTTTGCCGTCCATAGACTTGATGAAGGAGCGGTCATCATCCACACCGGCTGTCAGGTTGGGCAAGCAGCTGGGGAGCATGGTCAGCTCTTGGCCGGCCACGGCCGAAAGGCGAGGAGCAAGGTGGCCAGGGATCCCATCCCGGCACACAGAAGCAGCTGTGGCAGCAGCTTCAGAAACATGGGAGAAAAGTGTCTGTTGAGTGGGCCGGCCTCCGCGCACCAGCTATCAACCCAGAATGCTGTCCGAGCACCGTCTCCGGGTGCGAACGCAAGATAGGTCGCGGTAGAGAGGGAGCAGGGTCGTGAGCGCCTTCCAAACGGCCGACGCGAGGGAGCGCTTGTCGTCCACGTTGTGTGGTATTCTCGCCAGAACCACACCGCCCAGGCCGAGCTCTGCGGCTGGTGTAGTCGATGTAGAAGTTTAACAAGCAGGCCGGCATTGTTGGTTACCAGGTCGCGCACCCCAAGACCAGTAGTGATTTTTTAACAGGGAACATTCTACATTATATAAGATTTATTTAGATAGGGAACATAAATGAGTACATGGTATCGCAAAGTGAGTACTGAATGTGAACCGTGCAAGAATCTGAACAAGGTAGGACGTGTACATAACTGCGATGAAAATGCAAACACAACACATTCTTATTTGGGGTGGAGGTTGACATAATCACCAGGACCATAAACCTCGGACAACTCCGCGAAAAAGCCTTTCTTCCTTCTAGGATTGCACCCCATATCCTTGCATAGTTGGTCGTTGTACCAAATGTTAAGGATACCAATGCAGGACCTACGGAAGTAGACACGAGAATAGCGCTTCATGAATTTATCCCACTCAAGGACATCCCTTTGCATTGCTTGAACAGATGGTAATCTGAAGCCACCATCCATGAAGTGTGTTAGCCACTTGACCCGAAGTTCTGTTGTGTACAGGTTTGCTAAGCTCTCTGAATACCCGATGACTGCGAGCTGCGGAATCTTAGGATGGATGCATTCCCTAATTACCAAAGAAACGTGCAAACCATTATAAATCCGAAACTCGTAATTGATAAATATATAGAGGGAAAGGTTAATGTGATAAACAAACCTATACAGAGGCACAGTTGTTGATGTTGACCCAACAACAATCTTCTGGAAGTATTCTGATGTGAACATATCCTTGATCTTCCGATCCCCCTTGAATCCAGTTCCAAAGATCACTATATCGCTTTTTGTCGGTGAAGATTCACCTTCAAGAAGCACACCTTCCTTGCAAAAGCTAAAGGTCTTGGACTTCTTCAGAATAATGCTACCTTCCTCCAGTCTCTTGTAGTGATCTTTAGGTGTGATGGCAATCAAGCATGTCACCAATGCCTCGAAAAGGCTATGGTCAGGTACCATGTCATACTTCTTCATTGGAATGGAGTAGTAGCTCTCAGCGAACTTTGAAAATATCCACCGCTGCTCATAGACAACATCTAAGAATTTAGTTGAAATAAAAATGCATAGATTGAATTCAAATAAGAGTAACATGTTCAGTTGCACTACCAATGGAGTCAAGGTGATGGCCAAGAGGCTCAGGAGGAAACCTTCACCGGGCTTGTGAATAAGGAGTTCAGAGAAGCGATTCAGATACAACTTTGATATGTGGACACCCCAAGCATAGTAGTCGGGTATGATCCAATGCTTTGTTCGGACTATCATCGTACACGGTTGCTCCGTGCCTACGGTAGCGAGAAGTACATTAAAATTCATAAGAGAACATAAATCGATGTTTAGTTAAGGAAATGAAAAGGCTTAATTTGCGCATTCGTACCATTCACTTCTGCACATTCAGCAGCAATGTCGAGTGCTGATTTTAGGTACCCAACTACGGTTACACGCTTGCCCGCGATCATCTCCTTAGCTTTCATACTGCCCATTTTGGAGTAGTCCATTGAGTGGATCACCTTCCCGTCAAATGCTTCTGGACCTCTTCCGGTGGGGAACTCGGGTATGTTGGGCACCCCACTGAACCTCCCAATGCAAAGGACCACAAAATCTACAATGTGTGTCTAGAGAAGAGAAAATGTAAGGGAACAGTGTAAATCTAATAATCCTTTTTGTACTATATATACTAGGGTGGGTCACATAATAACCGTATTATACTCGAAAACCAAGAATCTAAATTAATTCCGTATATGATTGATGTTCAGAGAGTTTGGATCTAAAACTATATTGTCTAATATGTAATCACCTGTAAACGTACGCTTGAAGTTTGCCTTGAATGTTGAATTCTGTGATGTTTAAATAGTGCCAGGTGGCATGCTGCATGCTACTTAGTATTTGTTTTTGTTGGACTCACTATTTTAGATTGTGTGGTAGATTGTCATTTTCAAGCCGATCTAGTTGTACGTCATCATCAAATCTAAAATCGCACAAAATAACCTTGTTATTTCTCATCTAGTAGATGAGAATTAGCAACTCTGAGTTCCTCTGAAATAATAATAATGTGCAAACTCTAAATCTAGAAACACGGAAAATTACCATTACCATGATTTCTGACATGCAACTATCTAGCAGCTACCGTGAAGAACCAACAATTAGTATCGTATAAGCCGAGAACTTTGCGATAAGCCGAGAACTGAATATTTCAAGATCTCTACCTACATTAGCCAAATTCTTACCTCGACATCACTCAAGAAAAGAAAAAGAAAATCTTACCTCGACGTGGTCATCGCCATTGGCCACCTTGAGTCGCCACTCGCCAGAGCCAGAGCCGAACGCCTCGCCGCTCCCGCCCCACTCCTCCCACACGGCCAGCTTCTCCTCGCTGACGCCAACGTACTCCATCCCGAGCACCCGGAGGCCGAACCTGACGCAGTCGAGCACGCCGAAGTGGCGCGCGTAGGCGTCGAGGTAGTGCATGACCTGGCGGTGGTCCGGGAAGACCTCCGTCACGGACTCCGGCCACGGGAAGTCGGAGTACTGGTACATGGGCCGCGGCGTCTGCAGCGCGGTGCACTCCGGCGGGCGCGCCCACACGCCGCCCAGGACGGTGTCGGCCTCGAACACGACCGGCCGGCAGCCGCGCTCCAGCAGGTGCTTGCACGCCGCCAGGCCGCTCACGCCGGCGCCGACGATGGCTACGCGCTTTGTTTCCATCGATTCTCTTGGTCCGTAGACGAGCAAGAAGAAGGGAGACTGGCTGAGGGCGGTGTGTGGGTTTTTGATAGGCGAGGTGGGGTACTTATAGGTGGCCAGAGACAGAGAGCACGTCTTACTACTCGCTGACTAATATTTTTTATATATATATAGATGTCATCTCACCAGCTGGGGCGGTTGTCGATAAGTTGCAGAAAACCTCATTATATGTTATCTATGCTATTTTAGGAGATGCCCATCACTGCATGTTATGCCGGCGTCCAACGTCCGAATTAATTTATCAGAGGCTCATCTCTGCATGTTATTTTGTTTATACGCGCGCCCAAAGTCCAAACTTCTGGCGGCTAAGCTCTGGCTAAGCAAAAGGCCGGATAAGTAAATAGCATGCATCTCACCGGGTGACCAGTAACATCGAAACAAATAGGGAAAAATTTGAAGAAAAAAAAAACAAATTGAGACAAAAATTGTTGAATGTTTTGTCTCAACATGCAAAATTTTGTGGTGAAAGAACATTCGCGGAGGTCTGACAAAGAAAACAAAAACGATGTTCCAAGAAGGACAACTTTTTAAAGCATTTTGAGACATTGGTTTTGTTTTTTTTTACGTTTTTTCATCACAATACTCTGCAAGTTGGTAAAACATTCAACAAATTTTCTCACAAAATAATCAAAAATTTCCTCTTTTCTAAAATTTACTTTTCATCCCAGGTGCATATGCACCTGGGAACATAACAACACTTCCGCATCTCACACCATCATTCTTGGCGAGTTGTCTAACTTGCAATTTGTGGGTAATAAATTCTACATTTTGTCTTCATTGATATTACCCTTTTATTCTCTTTCACCATAGATTGGTACTTTGCTCCACATTTCAACAATTTTTCATGGACTGAGACTTTGGTCCACTTTTGAGACTCGTTCCTAGCCAC
Source organism: Triticum aestivum (assembly GCF_018294505.1). Classification (NCBI taxonomy): domain Eukaryota; kingdom Viridiplantae; phylum Streptophyta; class Magnoliopsida; order Poales; family Poaceae; genus Triticum; species Triticum aestivum. The sequence goes on along the minus strand of NC_057794.1, from coordinate 106,412,067 downwards.
AAATTGCTTGGAAACTTTTTATAATTAATAAATGGTTCAAAAAATCTTAATAACCAGAACTATTGCGCATGAAAAAAAAACTCACTTGTTGTACTCCGTATTGACTGAGTTCTACTTTGCAAACAAAAAACAGCGATGTTCAATATTATAGTGCTATTATTTGAACTTCCGGAGTATTCAAATGGAGTAAACTGACTAAAATGTTTTAGAATCCTCAAAACATACATTTCAAGTTCAATTTTAATAGTTTTTTTTCTAAAAAAAACTACATAAAACTATATTTTACATTTATGTTGAGCATGTAATAACAAGACTTTTGATTCTAGTCATTGTAAAAAAAGTTTTGTTATTATTCTAGGCATTGTACTCCATAATAAAATCTATACGTTCATAGCAAAGCAATGCTCATGGAAAACCTCTACAAATTACTGAACAAAGAGAATCTTCCTTGGGTAAACATGACCTGGGGAAAATATTATTCATCTAAGCTCTGAGGAGAAAGAATGGTGGATTCAAGCTGCTGGAAAGCTCATTGAGGGAGTCCTGGATTAGGGGGGTGTTCGGGTAGCCGGACTATACCTTCAGCCGGACTCCTGGACTATGAAGATACAAGATTGAAGACTTCGTCCCGTGTCCGGATGGGACTTTCCTTGGCGTGGAAGGCAAGCTTGGCGATGCGGATATTCAAGATCTCCTACCATTGTAACCGACTTTATGTAACCCTAACCCTATCCGGTGTCTATATAAACCGGAGGATCGTAGTCCGTAAGCAATCAACTCCATACACAACAATCATACCATAGGCTAGCTTCTAGGGTTTAGCCTCCTTGATCTCGTGGTAGATCTACTCTTGTACTACCCATATCATCAATATTAATCAAGCAAGAGTAGGGTATTACCTCCATCGAGAGGGCCCGAACCTGGGTAAAAAACATCGTGTCCCTTGTCTCCTGTTACCATCCGGCCTAGACGCACAGTTCGGGACCCCCTACCCGATATCCGCCGGTTTTGACACCGACATTGGTGCTTTCATTGAGGGTTCCTCTGTGTCGTCGCCTTTAGGCCCGATGGCTCCTTTGATCATCAACAATGATGCGGTCCAGGGTGAGACTTCTCTCCCCGGACAGATCTTCGTCTTCGGCGGCTTCGCTCTGCGGGCCAATTCGCCCGGCCACCTGGAGCAGATCGAAAGCTACGTCCCTGGCCATCAAGTCAGGTTTGGAAGCTTAAACTACACGTCTGACATCCGCGGAGACTTGATCTTCGACGGGTTCGAGCCACGGCCAAGCGCGCCGCACTATCTCGAGGGGCATGATCTAGCTCTGCCCCCGGACAGTGTCCTGGATGCCGCACACGCATCGGTTCCGACCCCTAACTCGGAGCCTATTGCGCCAATCGAGGATGAGCGGTTGGACGTCACCTCGGGGGCTGCGATCCCGAAAGCGATCGAGCCGAACGCTAGCCCCGCACTCTGCACGACCCGTGACTCCGAGGATCCGGACTCCTCCCCGGACTCCGAACCCCCCGCGCCCCAGCCAATCGAATCCGATTGGGCGCCGATAATGGAGTTCACCGCCGCAGACATCTTTCAGCACTCGCCTTGTGGCGATATCCTGAACTCTCTCAAGTCTCTCTCCTTATCAGGAGAGCCCTGGCCGAACTACGGTCAGCGAGGATGGGATATGGACGATGAAGAAATTCAAAGCCCACCCACCACCCACTTGGTAGCCAGTGTCGACAATTTAAATGACGTGCTCAACTTCGACTCCGGAGACATCGACAGCATGGATGACGATGCAGGAGATACCGACGAACCAACTGTTGGGTTTCGTAGTAATTTCAAAAAATTTCCTACGCACACGCAAGATCATGTGATGCATAGCAACGAGGGGAAGAGTATTGTCTACGTACCCTACGCAGACCGACTGCGGAAGCGATGACACGACGTAGAGGAAGTAGTCGTACGTCTTCACGATCCAACCGATCAAGCACCGAAACTATGGCACCTCCGAGTTCGAGCACACGTTCAGCTCGATGACGATCCCCGGACTCCGATCCAGCAAAGTGTCGGGGAAGAGTTCCGTCAGCACGACGGCGTGGTGACGATCTTGATGAACTACAGCAGCAGGGCTTCGCCTAAACTCCGCTACAGTATTATCGAGGAATATGGTGGCAGGGGGCACCGCACACGGCTAAGGAATCGATCACGTGGATCAACTTGTGTTAACTTGTGTGTTTAGAGGTGCCCCTGCCTCCGTATATAAAGGATCCAAAGGGGGGGGTGCGGCCAGCCCTAGAGGAGGCGCGCAGGAGGAGTCCTACTCCTACCGGGAGTAGGACTCCCCTCCCGTTCCTTGTCCAACTAGGAGAGGTGGAGGGAGAGAAGGAAAGGGGGGGCGCCGCCCCTCCCTCCTTGTCCAATTCGGACTAGGGGGAGAGGGGGCGCGCGGCCTGCTGTGGCAGCCCCTTCCTCTTCTCCACATTAGGCCCATAAGGCCCATTAACCCCCCGGGGGGTTCCGGTAACCCCCCGGTGCTCCGGTTTTATCCGATACTCTTCCGGAACCCTTCCGGTGTCCGAATATTGTCATCCAATATATCAATCTTTACGTCTCGACCATTTCGAGACTCCTCGTCATGTCCGTGATCATATCCGGGACTCCGAACAACCTTCGGTACATCAAAATGCATAAACTCATAATATAACTGTCATCGTAACCTTAAGCGTGCGGACCCTACGGGTTCGAGAACAATGTAGACATGACCGAGACATGTCTCTGGTCAATAACCAATAGCGGGACCTGGATGCCATATTGGTTCCTACATATTCTACGAAGATCTTTATCGGTCAGACCGCATAACAACATACGTTGTTCCCTTTGTCATCGGTATGTTACTTGCCCGAGATTCGATCGTCGGTATCCAATACCTAGTTCAATCTCGTTACTGGCAAGTCTCTTTACTCGTTCCGTAATACATCATCTCACAACTAACATATTAGTTGTAATGCTTGCAAGGCTTATGTGATGTGTATTACCGAGAGGGCCCAGAGATACCTCTCCGACAATCGGAGTGACAAATCCTAATCTCAAAATACGCCAACCCAACATCGACCATTGGAGACACCTGTAGTACTCCTTTATAATCACCCAGTTACGTTGTGACGTTTGGTAGTACCCAAAGTGTTCCTCCGGTAAACGGGAGTTGCATAATCTCATAGTCATAGGAACATGTATAAGTCATGAAGAAAGCAATAGCAACATACTAAACGATCGGGTGCTAAGCTAATGGAATGGGTCATGTCAATCAGATCATTCTACTAATGATGTGACCTCGTTAATCAAATAACAACTCATTGTTCATGGTTAGGAAACTTAACCATCTTTGATTAACGAGCTAGTTAAGTAGAGGCATACTAGTGACACTCTGTTTGTCTATGTATTCACACATGTATTATGTTTCCGGTAAATACAATTCTAGCATGAATAATAAACATTTATCATGATTATAAGGAAATAAATAATAACTTTATTATTGCCTCTAGGGCATATTTCCTTCAGTCTCCCACTTGCACTAGAGTCAATAATCTAGATTACACTGTAATGAATCTTACACCCATGGAGCTTTGGTGCTGATCATGTTTTGCTCGTGGAAGAGGCTTAGTCAACGGGTCTGCAACATTCAGATCCGTATGTATCTTGCAAATCTCTATGTCTCCCACCTGGACTAGATCCCGGATGGAGTTGAAGCGTCTCTTGATGTGTTTGGTCCTTTTGTGAAATCTGGATTCCTTTGCCAAGGCAATTGCACCAGTATTGTCACAAAAGATTTTCATTGGACCCGATGCTCTAGGTATGACACCTAGATCGGATATGAACTCTTTCATCCAGACTCCTTCATTTGCTGCTTCCGAAGCAGCTATGTATTCCGCTTCACATGTAGATCCCGCTACAACGCTTTGTTTGGAACTGCACCAACTGACAGCTCCACCGTTTAATGTAAACACGTATCCGGTTTGCGATTTAGAATCGTCCGGATCAGTGTCAAAGCTTGCATCAACGTAACCTTTTACGATGAGCTCTTTGTCACTTCCATATACGAGAAACATATCCTTAGTCCTTTTCAGGTATTTCAGGATGTTCTTGACCGCTGTCCAGTGATCCATTCCTGGATTACTTTGGTACCTCCCTGCTAAACTTATAGCAAGGCACACATCAGGTCTGGTACACAGCATTGCATACATGATAGAGCCTATGGCTGATGCATAGGGAACATCTTTCATATTCTCTCTATCTTCTGCAGTGGTCGGGCATTGAGTCTTACTCAATTTCACACCTTGTAACACAGGCAAGAACCCTTTCTTTGCTTGATCCATTTTGAACTTCTTCAAAATTTTGTCAAGGTATGTGCTTTGTGAAAGCCCAATTAAGCGTCTTGATCTATCTCTATAGATCTTAATGCCTAATATGTAAGCAGCTTCACCGAGGTCTTTCATTGAAAAACTTTTATTCAAGTATCCCTTTATGCTATCCAGAAATTCTATATCATTTCCAATCAGTAATATGTCATCCACATATAATATCAGAAATGCTACAGAGCTCCCACTCACTTTCTTGTAAATACAGGCTTCTCCGAAAGTCTGTATAAAACCAAATGCTTTGATCACACTATCAAAACGTTTATTCCAACTCCGAGAGGCTTGCACCAGTCCATAAATGGATCGCTGGAGCTTGCACACTTTGTTAGCTCTCTTTGGATCGACAAAACCTTCTGGTTGCATCATATACAACTCTTCTTCCAGAAATCCATTCAGGAATGCAGTTTTTACATCCATTTGCCAAATTTCATAATCATAAAATGCGGCAATTGCTAACATGATTCGGACGGACTTAAGCATCGCTACGGGTGAGAAGGTCTCATCGTAGTCAATTCCTTGAACTTGCCGAAAACCTTTTGCGACAAGTCGAGCTTTGTAGATAGTAACATTACCATCAGCGTCAGTCTTCTTCTTAAAGATCCATTTATTCTCAATCGCTTGCCGATCATCGGGCAAGTCAACCAAAGTCCATACTTTGTTCTCATACATGGATCCCATCTCAGATTTCATGGCTTCTAACCACTTTGCGGAATCTGGGCTCACCATTGCTTCTTCATAGTTCGTAGGTTCATCATGATCTAGTAGCATGACCTCCAGAACAGGATTACCGTACCACTCTGGTGCGGATCTTACTCTGGTTGATCTACGAGGTTCAGTAGTATCTTGATCTGAAGTTTCATGATCATTATCATTGGCTTCCTCACTAACTGGTGTAGGTGTCACTGAAACAGTTTTCTGTGATGAACTACTTTCCAGTAAGGGAGCAGGTACAGTTACCTCGTCAAGTTCTACTTTCCTCCCACTTACTTCTTTCGAGAGAAACTCCTTCTCTAGAAATGATCCATTCTTAGCAACGAATGTTTTGCCTTCGGATCTGTGATAGAAGGTGTACCCAACAGTTTCCTTTGGGTATCCTATGAATACACATTTCTCCGATTTGGGTTCGAGCTTATCAGGTTGAAGCTTTTTCACATAAGCATCGCAGCCCCAAACTTTAAGAAACGACAACTTTGGTTTCTTGCCAAACCATAGTTCATAAGGCGTCGTCTCAACGGATTTTGATGGTGCCCTATTTAACGTGAATGCGGCCGTCTCTAAAGCATATCCCCAAAATGATAGCGGTAAATCAGTAAGAGACATCATAGATCGCACCATATCTAGTAAAGTACGATTACGACGTTCGGATACACCATTACGCTGTGGTGTTCCGGGTGGCGTGAGTTGCGAAACTATTCCACAGTTTTTCAAATGTACACCAAACTCGTAACTCAAATATTCTCCTCCACGATCAGATCGTAGAAACTTTATTTTCTTGTTACGATGATTTTCAACTTCACTCTGAAATTCTTTGAACTTTTCAAATGTTTCAGACTTATGTTTCATTAAGTAAATATACCCATATCTGCTTAAATCATCTGTGAAGGTGAGAAAATAACGATATCCGCCACGAGCCTCAATATTCATCGGGCCACATACATCGGTATGTATGATTTCCAACAAATCTGTTGCTCTCTCTATAGTACCGGAGAACGGTGTTTTAGTCATCTTGCCCATGAGGCACGGTTCGCAAGTACCAAGTGATTCATAATCAAGTGGTTCCAAAAGTCCATTAGTATGGAGTTTCTTCATGCGTTTTACACCGATATGACCTAAACGACAGTGCCACAAATAAGTTGCACTTTCATTATCAACTCTGCATCTTTTGGTTTCAACATTATGAATATGTGTATTACTACTATCGAGATTTAGTAAGAATAGACCACTCTTCAAGGGTGCATGACCATAAAAGATATTACTCATATAAATAGAACAACCATTATTCTCTGATTTAAATGAATAACCGTCTCGCATTAAACAAGATCCAGATATAATGTTCATGCTCAACGCTGGCACCAAATAACAATTATTTAGGTCTAATATTAATCCCGAAGGTAGATGTAGAGGTAGCGTGCCGACTGCGATCACATCGACTTTGGAACCGTTTCCCACGCGCATTGTCACCTCGTCCTTTGCTAGTGCCCGCTTATTCTGTAGTCCCTGTTTCGAGTTGCAAATATTAGCAACAGAACCAGTATCAAATACCCAGGTGCTACTGCGAGCTCTAGTAAGGTACACATCAATAACATGTATATCACATATACCTTTGTTCACCTTGCCATCCTTCTTATCCGCCAAATACTTGGGGCAGTTCCGCTTCCAGTGACCAGTCTGCTTGCAGTAGAAGCACTCAGTTTCAGGCTTAGGTCCAGACTTGGGTTTCTTCTCTTGAGCAGCAACTTGCTTGCCGTTCCTTTTGAAGTTCCCCTTTTTCTTCCCTTTGCCCTTTTTCTTGAAACTAGTGGTCTTGTTAACCATCAACACTTGATGCTCCTTCTTGATTTCTACCTCCGCAGCTTTTAGCATTGCGAAGAGCTCGGGAATAGTCTTGTTCATCCCTTGCATATTATAGTTCATCACGAAGCTCTTGTAGCTTGGTGGCAGTGATTGGAGAATTCTGTCAATGACGCAATCATCCGGAAGATTAACTCCCAATTGAATCAAGTGATTATTATACCCAGACATTTTGAGTATATGCTCACTGACAGAACTGTTCTCCTCCATCTTGCAGCTATAGAACTTATTGGAGACTTCATATCTCTCAATCCGGGCATTTGCTTGAAATATTAACTTCAACTCCTGGAACATCTCATATGCTCCATGACGTTCAAAACGTCGTTGAAGTCCCGATTCTAAGCCGTAAAGCATGGCACACTGAACTATCGAGTAGTCATCAGCTTTGCTCTGCCAGACGTTCATAACATCTGGTGTTGCTCCAGCAGCAGGCCTGTCACCCAGCGGTGCTTCCAGGATGTAATTCTTCTGTGCAGCAATGAGGATAATCCTCAAGTTACGGACCCAGTCCGTGTAATTGCTACCATCATCTTTCAACTTTGCTTTCTCAAGGAACGCATTAAAATTCAACGGAACAACAGCACGAGCCATCTATCTACAATCAACATAAACAAGCAAGATACTATCAGGGACTAAGTTCATGATAAATTTTTAACTTCAATTAATCATATTACTAAAGAACTCCCACTTAGATAGACATCCCTCTAATCCTCTAAGTGATCACGTGATCCAAATCAACTAAACCATAACCGATCATCACGTGAGATGGAGTGGTTTTCAATGGTGAACATCGTTTATGTTGATCATATCTACTATATGATTCACGCTCGACCTTTCGGTCTCCGTGTTCCGAGGCCATATCTGCATATGCTAGGCTCGTCAAGTTTAACCTGAGTATTCTGCGTGTGCAAAACTGGCTTGCACCCGTTGTAGATGGACGTAGAGCTTATCACACCCGATCATCACGTGGTGTCTGGGCACGACGAACTTTGGCAACGGTGCATACTCAGGGAGAACACTTCTTGATAATTTAGTGAGAGATCATCTTATAATGCTACCGTCAATCAAAGCAAGATAAGATGCATAAAAGGATAAACATCACATGCAATCAATATAAGTGATATGATATGGCCATCATCATCTTGTGCTTGTGATCTCCATCTCCGAAGCACCGTCATGATCACCATCGTCACCGGCGCGACACCTTGATCTCCATCGTAGCATCGTTGTCGTCTCGCCAATCTTATGCTTTCACGACTATCACTACCGTTTAGTAATAAAGTTAAGCATTACATCGCGATTGCATTGCATACAATAAAGCGACAACCATATGGCTCCTGCCAGTTGCCGATAACTTGGTTACAAAACATGATCATCTCATACAATAAAATTCAGCATCATGCCTTGACCATATCACATCACAACATGCCCTGCAAAAACAAGTTAGACGTCCTCTACTTTGTTGTTGCATGTTTTACGTGGCTGCTACGGGCTTAAGTAAGAACCAATCTCACCTACGCATCAAAACCACAACGATAGTTTGTCAAATAGACTCCGTTTTAACCTTCTCAAGGACCGGGCGTAGTCATACTTGGTTCAACTAAAGTTGGAGAGGCAGTCGCCCGCAAGCCATCTCTATGCAAAGCACGTCGAGGGAACCGGTCTCGCGTAAGCGTACGCGTAAGGTTGGTCCGGGTCGTCTCGTCCAACAATACCGCCGAACCAAAATATGACATGCTGGTAGGCAGTATGACTTGTATCGTCCACAACTCACTTGTGTTCTACTCGTGCATATAACATCAATATCATTAACCTAGGCTCGGATGCCACTGTTGGGTTTCGTAGTAATTTCAAAAAATTTCCTACGCACACGCAAGATCATGTGATGCATAGCAACGAGGGGAAGAGTATTGTCTACGTACCCTACGCAGACCGACTGCGGAAGCGATGACACGACGTAGAGGAAGTAGTCGTACGTCTTCACGATCCAACCGATCAAGCACCAAAACTACGGCACCTCCGAGTTCGAGCACACGTTCAGCTCGATGACGATCCCCGGACTCCGATCCAGCAAAGTGTCGGGGAAGAGTTCCGTCAGCACGACGGCGTGGTGACGATCTTGATGAACTACAGCAGCAGGGCTTCGCCTAAACTCCGCTACAGTATTATCGAGGAATATGGTGGCAGGGGGCACCGCACACGGCTAAGGAATCGATCACGTGGATCAACTTGTGTTAACTTGTGTGTTTAGAGGTGCCCCTGCCTCCGTATATAAAGGATCCAAAGGGGGGGGGTGCGGCCGGCCCTAGAGGAGGCGCGCAGGAGGAGTCCTACTCCTACCGGGAGTAGGACTCCCCTCCCGTTCCTTGTCCAACTAGGAGAGGTGGAGGGAGAGAAGGAAAGGGGGGGCGCCGCCCCTCCCTCCTTGTCCAATTCGGACTAGGGGGAGAGGGGGCGCGCGGCCTGCTGTGGCAGCCCCTTCCTCTTCTCCACATTAGGCCCATAAGGCCCATTAACCCCCCGGGGGGTTCCGGTAACCCCCCGGTGCTCCGGTTTTATCCGATACTCTTCCGGAACCCTTCCGGTGTCCGAATATTGTCATCCAATATATCAATCTTTACGTCTCGACCATTTCGAGACTCCTCGTCATGTCCGTGATCACATCCGGGACTCCGAACAACCTTCGGTACATCAAAATGCATAAACTCATAATATAACTGTCATCGTAACCTTAAGCATGCGGACCCTACGGGTTCGAGAACAATGTAGACATGACCGAGACATGTCTCTGGTCAATAACCAATAGCGGGACCTGGATGCCCATATTGGTTCCTACATATTCTACGAAGATCTTTATCGGTCAGACCCATAACAACATACGTTGTTCCCTTTGTCATCGGTATGTTACTTGCCCGAGATTCGATCGTCGGTATCCAATACCTAGTTCAATCTCGTTACTGGCAAGTCTCTTTACTCGTTCCGTAATACATCATCTCACAACTAACATATTAGTTGTAATGCTTGCAAGGCTTATGTGATGTGTATTACCGAGAGGGCCCAGAGATACCTCTCCGACAATCGGAGTGACAAATCCTAATCTCGAAATACGCCAACCCAACATCGACCATTGGAGACACCTGTAGTACTCCTTTATAATCACCCAGTTACGTTGTGACGTTTGGTAGTACCCAAAGTGTTCCTCCGGTAAACGGGAGTTGCATAATCTCATAGTCATAGGAACATGTATAAGTCATGAAGAAAGCAATAGCAACATACTAAACGATCGGGTGCTAAGCTAATGGAATGGGTCATGTCAATCAGATCATTCTACTAATGATGTGACCTCGTTAATAAAATAACAACTCTTTGTTCATGGTTAGGAAACATAACCATCTTTGATTAACGAGCTAGTCAAGTAGAGGCATACTAGTGACACTATGTTTGTCTATGTATTCACACATGTATTATGTTTCCGGTAAATACAATTCTAGCATGAATAATAAACATTTATCATGATTATAAGGAAATAAATAATAACTTTATTATTGCCTCTAGGGCATATTTCCTTCAGTCTCCCACTTGCACTAGAGTCAATAATCTAGATTACACTGTAATGATTCTAACACCCATGGAGCCTTGGTGCTGATCATGTTTTGCTCGTGGAAGAGGCTTAGTCAACGGGTCTGCAACATTCAGATCTGTATGTATCTTGCAAATCTCTATGTCTCCCACCTGGACTAGATCCCGGATGGAGTTGAAGCGTCTCTTGATGTGTTTGGTCCTTTTGTGAAATCTGGATTCCTTTGCCAAGGCAATTGCACCAGTATTGTCACAAAAGATTTTCATTGGACCCGATGCACTAGGTATGACACCTAGATCGGATATGAACTCCTTCATCCAGACTCCTTCATTTGCTGCTTCCGAAGCAGCTATGTATTCCGCTTCACATGTAGATCCCGCTACAACGCTTTGTTTAGAACTGCACCAACTGACAGCTCCACCGTTTAATGTAAACACGTATCCGGTTTGCGATTTAGAATCGTCCGGATCAGTGTCAAAGCTTGCATCAACGTAACCTTTTACGGTGAGCTCTTTGTCACCTCCATATACGAGAAACATATCCTTAGTCCTTTTCAGGTATTTTAGGATGTTCTTGTTAGGTTTCGTAGTAATTTCAAAAATTTTCCTACGCGCACACAGGATCATGTGATGCATAGCAACGAGAGGAGAGTGTTGTCTACGTACCCAACGCAGACCGACTGCGGAAGCGATGACACGACGTAGAGGAAGTAGTCGTACGTCTTCACGATCCAACCGATCAAGCACCGAAACTACGGCACCTCCGAGTTCGAGCACACGTTCAGCTCGATGACGATCCCCGGACTCCGATCCAGCAAAGTGTCGGGGAAGAGTTTCGTCAGCACGACGGCGTGGTGACGATCTTGATGAACTACAGCAGCAGGGCTTCGCCTAAACTCCGCTACAGTATTATCGAGGAATATGGTGGCAGGGGGCACCGCACACGGCTAAGGAATCGATCACGTGGATCAACTTGTGTCAACTTGTGTGTTTAGAGGTGCCCCTGCCTCCGTATATAAAGGAGGAGAGGAGGGGAGGCTGGCCGGCCAAGGGGGGGAGGCGCAGGAGAGTCCTACTCCCTCTGGGAGTAGGATTCCCCCTCCAATCCTAGTCCAACTAGGATTCCTCGGAGGGGAAAAGAGGAGGAGGGGGCCGGCCACCTCTCCTAGTCCTAATAGGACTAGGGGGTGGCGCGCAGCCCATCTAGGGCAGCCCCTTCTCTTTTCCACTAAGGCCCACTATGGCCCAAATAGCTCCCGGGGGGTTCCGGTAACCCTCTCGGTATTCCGGTAAAATCCCGATTTCACCCGGAACACTTTCGATATCCAAATATAGGCTTCCAATATATCAATCTTTACGTCTCGACCATTTCGAGACTCCTCGTCATGTCCGTGATCACATCCGGGACTCCGAACAACCTTCGGTACATCAAAATGCATAAACTCATAATATAACTGTCATCGTAACCTTAAGCGTGCGGACCCTACGGGTTCGAGAACAATGTAGACATGACCGAGACACGTCTCCGGTCAATAACCAATAGCGGGACCTGGATGCCCATATTGGCTCCTACATATTCTACGAAGATCTTTATCGGTCAGACCGCATAACAACATACGTTGTTCCCTTTGTCATCGGTATGTTACTTGCCCGAGATTCGATCGTCGGTATCTAATACCTAGTTCAATCTCGTTACCGGCAGGTCTCTTTACTCGTTCCGTAATACATCATCTCACAACTAACATATTAGTTGTAATGCTTGCAAGGCTTATGTGATGTGTATTACCGAGAGGGCCCAGAGATACCTCTCCGACAATCGGAGTGACAAATCCTAATCTCGAAATACGCCAACCCAACATCGACCATTGGAGACACCTGTAGTACTCCTTTATAATCACCCAGTTACGTTGTGACGTTTGGTAGTACCCAAAGTGTTCCTCCGGTAAACGGGAGTTGCATAATCTCATAGTCATAGGAACATGTATAAGTCATGAAGAAAGCAATAGCAACATACTAAACGATCGGGTGCTAAGCTAATGGAATGGGTCATGTCAATCAGATCATTCTACTAATGATGTGACCTCGTTAATCAAATAACAACTCTTTGTTCATGGTTAGGAAACATAACCATCTTTGATTAACGAGCTAGTCAGGTAGAGGCATACTAGTGACACTATGTTTGTCTATGTATTCACACATGTATTATGTTTCCGGTAAATACAATTCTAGCATGAATAATAAACATTTATCATGATTATAAGGAAATAAATAATAACTTTATTATTGCCTCTAGGGCATATTTCCTTCACCAACGCCCATAGGGCATTGGACAGCCACCTCATCTCACGATGTGTACATGGTGGATACCCCTAAAGGAAGCGACAACGAGGAAAAAGGGGATGGGACGGGAGATCGACCCCCCGAAAAGCAATCAAAGCGTCGGCGTAAACGCCGACCCAAGCCCCGCCTCGACAAAAACCCAGCCATAGAGCAGGACGAGCTGGTAGACGACGAGCAGGCCTTAGAGCAACCGTCCGAACAGGGCAACACGGATAGAGAAACCGAACATCCCTCCTCCGACGAAAATGGCATTCCGGACGACCTCACGCCAATTAAACCTATGGAGTAGAAGAATCTCCACGAGAGGCTCGTTGCAACTGCACGCAGCCTAAAAAAGCAGAAGCGGAAGCTAAAAACAGCGGAAGATGCACTCCGGATTAGATGGAGCAAAGTAATCAATACCACAGATAAGTACGGCGACAGTCGCCGCACTAAAAGCTATCCGAAAAGAAAGCTACTGCCTGAATTTGACGAAGAGGCCCTAGAGCCCTCAAAAAACAAAAAAGCCACACGGTCGGATAGACGACCCCATAAAGCGGCAAGCGGCGCCGCACCTAAATCGGCATGCGACCCACTTAAGGATTCGCATCATGGCCCAGTCAGGTCCATTTATGGGCCAAGAAAGCAAGCTCTCGTAAGCAACGCTATGAAGCCATCATCAGAATCCGACACACCCAAATACAGGGGCGCCGCACACCCCCTATGTTTCACCGATGAGGTCCTGGACTATGAATTCCCAGAGGGATTCAAACCCGTAAACATAGAGGCATATGATGGAACAACAGCCCCTGGAGTCTGGATCAAGGATTATATCCTCCACATACACATGGCTAGAGGAGATGATCTCCACGCCATAAAATATCTACCCCTTAAGCTTAAAGGGCCTGCCCGGCATTGGCTTAAAAGCCTTCCCGAAAACACAATTGGAAGCTGGGAAGAGCTCGAGGATGCTTTCCGAGCAAACTTTCAAGGGACCTATGTCCGCCCTCCGGACGCAGACGATCTTAGTCACATAACTCAACAACCCGGAGAATCAGCTCGGCAGTTCTGGAATAGATTCCTCATTAAAAAGAATCAGATAGTCGACTGTCCGGACGCAGAAGCCTTAGCAGCTTTCAGGCATAACGTCCGAGACGAATGGCTCGCCAGACACCTCGGCCAAGAAAAGCCAAGAACAATGGCCGCACTAACAAGCCTCATGACCCGCTTTTGTGCAGGGGAGGACAACTGGCTGGCAAGGTGCAGCCCCAGCGACCCAAGTACATCCGAAACTAGGGATGGAAACAGAAAACCGCGACGCAACAAGGACCGTCGCTGGACTAAGGACAAAAGTCCGAAGAGCACGGCAGTCAATGCCGGATTCAAAGGCTCACGACAAAATCAGGAAAAATCGCCCCCCCCAAGGATAATAGGGACGATCCATCCAACCTAAATAAAATCCTGGATAGGATATGTCAGATACACAGTACTCCCGGGAAGCCTGCTAACCATACCCACAGAGACTTTTGGGTTTTCAAACAATCCGGCAGACTCAATGCCGAACACAAGGGGCTCGACACACCAAGCAAAGACGAGGACAAACCCCAAAAGCAGAGCACCAGGAAACAAAAGAACTTCCCACAAGAAGTAAAAACAGTGAACTCACTTCACATAACAAAACGTGCGGCGCCCGTAAAGGTACGCACCACACGGCCCATCCCCAAAGGGTCCTGCCACTGGTTGTCAAAACCGATCATCTTCGATCAGCTAGATTATTCTAGGAATATCAAGAATGTAGGCTGGACTGCCTTGATACTCGATCCAATAATTAGCGGACTCCAGTTTTCAAATGTCCTTATGGACGGCGGTAGTGGACTAAACCTAATATATCAGGATACAATCCAGCACATGGGGATAAACCCAGCAAGAATCCACCGCAGCAAAACCTCCTTTCAAGGGGTAATACCTGGTCCGGACACCCATTGTACGGGTTTTCTCCGGCTCACAGTCACATTCGACTCTGCCGATAACCTCCGCCGCGAAAAGCTGACCCTCCATATCGTCCCGTTCTCAAGTCGCTATCAAGCACTACTGGGACGTGAAGCTTTCGCTCGCTTTAACGCAATACCGCATTATGCATCTCTTACGCTTAAGATGCCTGGTCCACGAGGCATCATCTGTTTGAAGGGGAAGCACTAAAGTGCGCCTCCCCAAGCGGAGGACTGTGCGGCCGCTTTGACAGCCCCACAGCAAAATGGCCTCACCGGCCAAAAAACTTCAAAATAGGTCATTCAAGACCACGAACGCGGATAGACGAGTTCAGTGCAAAATCATCATTGATGCAGGCCTAGAAGCCATATACCCCCGCACTAGGGGCTCCACGCATATACGATAAGAGACAATAAAGCTCAAACTTATATATCTTACTTTATACTTTGCTTATTTTAAACTTTTTCGGCACGACCCGTTTTCAACTCAGTTCCTCTCTTTTACAGATGAACATCGTGCGGCGCCCGTCTAGGATATGGCACAACGGAGACACAGGCGCAGACGTGCAGTAGGGACCCGTCCTAAAGGATTCTTTTTAGATTAAGACCCTGCGTAAACCTTTTTTACTGTCTCTTGTTGCTACGCATCCCCTGGTTTTTTCTTTCTGATATAGCCAAGGAGGAGGCTGGCGTCTTGGCATGTGGCCACGTCAGAATTTTTGCACGTACCTGGACACTAGGGGCTTTTTTAATAAAGAGTGTTGTTTCGCCCGCACTCATAAAGACCGAACATCTTAGGGAGTGTTCGGCATCGCGAGTTTTGGCATTATATGCATCAGCTCCGAATCATGTCTTTGGTCAAATGTTGGGTTGCCCGGCTCCTGAGTTTGGCTACCTTACATTCCGCTCTATCGGCTAAGGTAGCACCAGGAGAACTACTGCCGAAAACTGACTGTCATGATGTAGCGTGAGACTGGTCAGCCACTTGATGACCTATCGGAATCTATCGGATTCCTCCGCTTTAACGAAGGGCCGCTTCCCAGTCAGGCACATACGCGCCCCGAACTCGGACGAGCGCAGTTGCCACCAAGGAGCTACCTAAATAGTCTCATTGTCAAACTCCTATGGCTAAGTGAAAGTGTTAAAGCAGTATAGTCCGGTTGCCTGGCCCGCTGCGCTATCACCTCCTTTGTAGGACCAAGACGTTGGGTTAAGTGTGAAAATGCGTCTTCTGCGAGCACCCCTCACTATGTGCGTGGGGGCTGAAGCCAACGACTGCCATCTTTCAGATTCTGTATATATATATATATATATATATATATATATATATATATATATATATATATATATCTTAAAACGGCAGCACAGAAGGTGTTCCCAATACTTGGAGGCACAAGTATAAAAAGGCCACTATAGTTTATCAAAATATTACTTTATAATTACATATGCTATCATAACATAGCATCTTTCGGGCACTACGTCTCTATTACACGAGCGCCTTCAAGAACTTCCTGAAAATAGTGCTCGGAGGGTACTTGGCTTTTGTCTGAATCTCGGGACACAACAACGGTGGTCTCCATCTGTGCCCAGTATGTCTTAACACGGGCAAGAGCCATCCTAGCGCCCTCTATGCATGCTGACCTCTTCATTGCATTTATACGCGGCACCGCGTCAAGGAATTGCTGCACCAAGCTGAAATAACTCTTCGGCTCCGATCTCCCAGGCCACAGATGACCCATGACGTACTTCATGGCGAGTCCGGACAATCTATTCAGTTCGGCCCATTGAGCCAGGCGGTCGTCCACTGCTAGTGGATGCTCTGGATTGTGGAACTGTGACCAGAAAAGCTTTTCCACTTCGCGATCTTTTAGATCTCGAAAGTGTTCGGTCGCATCAGCAGCACTTGCTGCCAAATCCAGATAGGTGTCCTCCACACTCCACATCCGGTCCAACGGAGCAAACTTCGGATCACAAAACTTCCTCCGCAGCATAAAGGGCTTTCCAGCCGCAATCTGTTCGGCCTGACGCAGCTCCTCCTACGCAGCTCTCATCGCAGAGCAAGCGTCCTTGGCATCGGCAACGGCCTTCTCTAAGTCCGTCTATCTCACCCAGTCTTCTTTCTCAAGAAATTTGCAATGGTCTGCAGCGCTCTTTAACTTCTCGGCCATCTCGGCCATTTCTTCTTTGCTTCGGCAGTGAGCAGCCTGTTCGGCTCTCAGCTCTTCAAGGGCCTTCTCGGCAGCCGCATCGCTTTTTCTGGCTTGCTCCTTAGCTCAGGCAAGTTCTACCCTAAGACTCTCCACGGCGGCCGTACCATCTGCGTCAAGCACACACATTGTAAGACACTGGCATGAAGCTCCTCTTACTTGATACCGCCCGAAGAATTACATACCTTGAGCCTCATCAAGCCGCTTGTTGACAAGCGCGATGTCGGCATCTGCCACGTCTAGTTGCCGCTTTAGTTCGGCCACATCATCAGTTCGGCTTGATTCCAGACACCTCGCCACCTACATTCAAAGGCGACATCTTAGACCTGGGACTATGATCCTCTGCGTGCCGTCATTTCTTGACAACACGCAGAGTCTCAGGGGCAACTATCTACACAGGGCGCATCTTACTTATGCGCAACTGACAAAAGTGTACATTATCTAACGTACCTCAAAACCCGTCAGTAAACTTTTGACGGCCTCATGCAATCCGCTTTCTGCGGATGAAATCCTTTCAATCACCGTGCCCATCAATGCACGGTGCTCCTCTGAGATAGAAGCTCGCCCCAGCAGAATCTTTAGCTCCTCCGGCCGAGCACCAGACAGTGCCGGACTTGTCCTATGGCCTCTTTTGAAGGCCGGACGCGGAGAGCCTTGGGGGGCCACATAGCTATCTTCCGCCCCTGCCGGATTCGGAGAAATCCTCCGCGACGACACCTCAGGGTCGCCCGCCTCGCTAGGCGGTACGGTAGGAGGAGGCGTCCCGCTCTCCATCATCTCCGGAAGAAGATCCCCTGAAGACGAGCTCTGCTGAGAAGGGCTGAGGTCCGAGCTACAAGGTAAAATTTCGGTTAATCTTCTCAGATATAAATCAAGGATTTCTCTCATCCCTCAAAAGGAAAACCTCTCTCTACTTACGGCTCGCTGGAGGGCTGATCCCTTTGAGGGCGTAGTTCGGCCGAGGAACTCCCCGGCGTCGGACCCTCTGACGAGGATTTTCTCCCCCGCTTCAGGGCCATGGTCTCCGGATCGTCAGAGGCGGCCCTCTTCTTCCCCTTGGGAGAGGAATTGTCGGTTCCTCCCTTCGGAGCAGCCTCCTTCGAGGAGGCCATAGTTCCCTTGTCCTTCCCCTCACTTCCCTCCAAAGGCATTATCTTCAACATCCTGACAAGCACGGGATCCGGCCTGGTTTCGGGAAGGGGAGACGGACACCTGATCAGCTTTGCCTTCGCTATCCACTCATGTTTAAAAGGACAGCTCTTTTAGGGGCAAGTTTATGACAATTATACGGATAGAAGGTCCGGGCATAGGGTTGCTTACTTGAGTATCCGGGCGATTGCAGCTTAGGCCTGCGTCCTCGGTTAAATCCGGACACATCTCTTGTGATCCGAAGAACAGTCTACACATCTCTGCGGGCGTTGCGCCCGTAAAATTCTAGAGAGCTCGCGGTCCCTCTGGATTAAACTCCCACAGGCGAAGGGGGCGACGTTTGCCGGGCAATATTTAGCAAATCAGCATGACCTGCGTCACCTTGACCAAACTGAGGTCTCCTTCCAAGAGATCCTTAATTCGGCCCCGTAACAGGGGCACGTCTTTGGATAACCCCCAATCTAATCCTTTGTTGACCCATGACGCTAGCCGTGATGGGGGACCTGAGCGAAAGGCAGGAGGCGCCGCCCACTTGGCGCTCCTGGGAACGGTGATATAGAACCATTCTCGTTGCCACAAGCCGAGCTCCTCTTGAAAGGAGCCCTCGGGCCACGGAGCATCAGCATTCTTACTTATGACAGCGCCTCCGCACTCTGCGTGCCATCCCTCGACCATCTTCGGCTCCACTCCAAAAGTCTTGAGCCATAATCTGAAGTGAGGAGTAACATGGAGGAACGCTTCGCACACAACGATGAATGGGGAAATGTGGAGGATGGACTCCAGAGCTAAGTCATGAAATTCCAGCCCGTAATAAAACAGCAGCCCCCTCACAAAGGGATCCATCGGGAAGCCTAACCCCCGAAGGAAGTGAGACATGAACACTATGCACTCACCGGGCTGGGGACTGGGAATAGCCTGCCTTTGAGCAGGCAACCTATGCGAAATTTCGGCGGTCAAGAACTTAGCCTCTCTCAACTTTCGCACGTCCTCCTCCGTGACGGAGGTGGGCATCCATCGGCCTTGAAGGTCGGAACCGGACATTGTCGAAGGTCCGAAGCGCCTGGAATCTGGAGCCTAGGGTGTTGGAACTCGTGGCGACGGGCGAACTTGTTTGAGATTGGAAAAAGGAGTAAGGCCTTGGTCTCTTTATAAGAGGTTGAATACCAGGAGCCCTCCCCGTAACCGTTTGGGACTCGCCTTTAATCGAGAAAACATGCTAACGGGCACGATTGGGTTACCCATGTCCATATTGATGAGAATCCCGTAAAAGGGGGGCACACGATCTCTGCTTTGAAAAGACGTGCCAAGGAAACCGCCTCGCAAAACATGCTGAGGTGGAAAAGTAAAAACGATTCGAGTAAAGGACTTGGTCGTAGTGTGATGACGCACTGCGGAATACGTCGGTAGATTTGATTTGTGTCAATATTATTCTCTCTATGGTAATATGTGGAAACTTATTTTGCAGAACCGGACACTACTCTTGGTGTTTACAATCTTCTATGAAGGACTTGGAGGAGGAACCCGCCTTGCAATGCCGAAGACAATTTGCGCGCCGGACTCTTCGTCGTTGAAGCCTGGTTCAGGGGCTACTGAGGGAGTCCTGGATTAGGGGGTGTTCGGATAGCCGGACTATACCTTCAGCCGGACTCCTGGACTATGAAGATACAAGATTGAAGACTTCGTCCCATGTCCGGATGGGACTTTTCTTGCACTACTAGGAAAATGCCTACTAATGGCGCACCTAATTTGGCCATTAATGGCGCATTAGTGGTGCGCCATTAGTGCCACGCCATTAGTATCTGGTATACTAATGGCGCACCTCAGATGCGCCATTCGTATATACAACAGTGCGCCATTAGTATGCCTCCCAGGGGGCCATGTATACCTAGGTGCTTTGGCATACTAATGGCGCACAACAACAGGATGCGCCATTAGTAACTTCGGCATACTAATGGCGCACTGTTTAATGATGCGCCATTAGTATCCTTTGGCATACTAATGGCGCACTATGATGTGATGCGCCATTAGTATGAATATTATGTTTTTTTATTTTTTTATTTTCTGTTTTTTGCACAGGTTACAAAATGTATAATTGGACAAAATATAGACAACACACATCAACAACAGATTCATCGAATACAATAGAAGATTAGTCTCTGAATACAATTCATCATTTTAGTCTCCGAATACAATTCATCATATTAGTCTCCGAATTGAAAAGACCGAACAAAGATAGAACATTATATTACAAGTCTCGAGACCGCGAATTTGTCTTCACATTACATGTCGATATCGATCATCTAAACTACCATCACATAGAAGAGAGCTGCGGTCATCACGATGACCATCATCACGATGAAACTCGTCTTCATCCGGTTCCTCCAACGCTCCCTCCCCTCTCCCGCTAGATAGCGGGCATATCTAGATTCGGCCTCGGCCCTAGTGGCGTACCCTTTGTAACTGTTACCGTTGAATCGGTGAACCTGTCTCCGACACTCCTCCCAGTCGTCGTAGACTCCGGGAACCTTACCCTTGTACACGACATACCACGGCATCGCTATGCAGTAGCCAAACGAAACATTAGTACCAATTCACAGACAATACATAAGCAATATATAAGTATGCAACAGAACGATCGGAAGAGAAAAGCAAGACATTAATAGCATCGATTACATCTAAGTTGAACGACTCTCGAAACCAAAGAGACATACTACAAGTTCATTAAAGTTTAATTACAACATGAGCCAATCGATGTTTCAGAACTAGACACAGCATCACTGCTTTCGACTTGACTCAAGGGATCAGAGCGTGGATGAAGCCGCCGTCTATCGTGGGAGTCATGAAACAACGGGCGTTGTCAGCCTGCATTTGTAGGATTGTGTCGATGTCACTGTTGGACGGTTGATTTCTGAGGTAGAACTGCCCCGAGGTACGAAGGACATCTTGATGGATGATTTCCGCAAACTCTGACTGGATGCGAAAGAATTCTTGTCTGATGTCCGCGTCCTGGATTGCCGACACGCTCGCGGCCGAATCTTTGAGTCTACTCGGTAGCAGAAGTTGATGATGGTCCCGTACGATCGCCCGCATGTGATGGATGGCATAGTAGGCACCCTTCTAACCACCAGGCGGCTGCTTGACGCAGTAGAACATCGTATTGTGGGAGAACACGTGCTTGCCGTACTTATGAATAGGCCTGGTGAAGGTGCCTCCAGATTTGACGTAGCCGGGGAGAACATCATCAAGAACCTTCTTGACATTTGTGTAGTCTACGTTCGACTGACGGTCCGGGTCGAAATACGTGGCCATGGAATATTTGGCTTAGGAGGATGAGCGTGCAATGTGTGTCACTGCAGAAAACACAGAATGTTAAAAGAAAAACGATCGAAACCTAAGAATTCATATGTTACGGGGCGGTTGAGGGGAGGACTTACTCAGGAAAGTAAGGCATGAGTAAGTTATCCTTATCTTGGTTTGCCAGAATGACGCCTTCGAGGTAAGAACTCGCGACTTGCCGGTCCCCAGCGCTGCCCAAGATCTTGGCACGCATGTATAAGGGGTCGACTATCACGATGTCCGGGGTCTTGTCGCGAATGATCCGCATCTCCATACTCAGCGAAAATAGCCGAACGAAGGTGTAGTGCAGCGGATGAAGGTTCAACATAGCGTGGATGTCATCAAACCACAGGACGATCGTACCCCCGATGGAGTTATCCACAAAGCCCTTGCCCTCTGGCACCTTGGCCACGAAAACCAGGTATGCCACATCCTTCTCTCCGAGACGCCGCTTCTCCAAAGAAAGAGCACTGTCATGCAGACTCCGCATAGCACCGGTTGCAGCATCGAGCATATTTCTCGGTAGCATCGGCCTACCCGCGAAATGCACCCTCCTCAAGATATCCTCAGGTGAAGGTGGCCCGTCCTGAGCACGGATCGTACTCGGTGCTGGATGGCCCGCACCCTTGTTAGTCTTTCTTTTGTGTGCCTTCTTCTTCTCCTGTAATGGGACTGAGTTCTGCTCACAGACCGCCTTCTTGAGTGTGTTAGGGCTGATCATATTTCGCACCTCGCCTATCTGAGGCTCGGTGAAGTCGGCAGCTAGAGGCGTCTCCTGAGAGCTGAACTGCAGACGACGCCTGTTGCAACTTGGCTTCTCCGCGGTACCAGCTAGATCGCGCACGTCTTTTGTTGGGTTGGGTTCTTGAGAAGGAGGCCCCACGAAGTCGCCACCGTACCCATGATCGGCAAAGTACTGATCGATGTTGGCAAATGTATCGTCGTCGTCGTCGTTCTGATCCTGTGCCATATGCATGTTTGGATCCAGTGGCATAGGGATGTCCGGCACCGTTGCGGCGGTCTTGCCATGGGGACGACTTGGCGCCGGCCCGACTGGCGGTGTTGTCTTTGGGGTGGTGTCCCCCGCCCCCAAACGAATCTGGCTCTTCGGCCAAAGCAGGGGCCAGCTCAGGCAGGCGCTGAGGGTCATCATGTCATCATCGTCGGCCCCGACGGGTCGAATCGGAGGTAACAACTCATCGCAGCCTGGCAGCACCCGAACCAGTTGAACCCTAAACAAGTTGGGTGGCATCTGGGTACCGTGGAACAAGGGGTTGCCCGGTTGAACGATTTTTCCCTTGGCGACATCGACCAACTCGTTGTTCACGAAGTGCAGGAGAGTGCACGGAACGTCGGCGGCGCCCTGCGAAAACATGTTGGGCGTCAGGGATGCCCAGTCAAAGGCAAGGAGATGAAGTCCTTGGCCGAGAGAGGCTTAATTAGTTACCATGATGATGGCGTCGAGCTCGGCTAATGTCGAGGCACCGCCAACGGCGGGCGTGCAATTGACGGAGGGGCCGCTTGCTGCGGAGGTGCCGGCCGACGTACACCCAGGTGCATTAAGCTCCCGTGCCGGCGTCGGAGACACCAATGCTGCCTCCGCCGGAGACACCAATGGCCCCGCCATCACGTTCTGCAAGTTGTTGGCCATGAAGCTAGGAATCGGGGGCGGCCCCTGTTGGCCGCCCGCAATCCACGCACTAATCCCCTGGATCAAGGTAGGCACAATGGCAGTGATCGTCGCTCCGAGTTGTTGTTGCACTTGCTCTTGGACAATCTCCGGAATCCGCGCCACCTGTGCCCTGAGTTCTTGAACCTCGCGCGCCTAGCTTTTCGAGCTGGTCTTTTTCTCCTTTCGCCCACCAGTGTTATAGTATGACGACCATTTTGTCGACAAGCCTTTGCCGGCCACACGACCAGCTGACGTCGGCTTACTGAGCTTATCCTTGTTCTTCATTACATTCAACGCCCTATTTAGAGTGGTGTCCCAAGGGTTGCTCTTAGTCGACCCCGCGCTACTGCTTTCAGTCGCCTGCGGAAGGAATGTGAACCATTTAGAAATTTGGCTTCATTAATTAGAATGCAACCATATGGAGCTAATTACGCGGGGGTGTATTCCTTACCAGAACAAGCTCAAGCGCCCTGGTCTTCGGATCCGTGGTAAGCTCCTTTGTTTTCGGGTCCTTCTTGTACCGGGCCCTGACAAAGTTCCTGGTCTGCTTGTCACCGTATTTATCGAAGAGGGGCGGTAGGCCTTGCTCGGCACGGTCCGCCTCCTCCTTGTCCCATATAGGCTCCGCCACTCTGTAACCGCCGGGACCGAGTGTGTGTTCCCCTAAGTTCAGCTCCCGCATTTCTTTCCCCCACTTACTTGATTCGGAGTTTGCGGTGCTCGAGCAATTGATCTTGAAGTCGTTGTAGTCATCTTCGGTGACCGAAGGATTTTTCTCCTTGATCTTCTCATAACTCTCACCTTTCTCGATCATTCTCTTCACATTGCTTTTCCAAGTAGACAGGGCCTTGCTCATCTTCGTGAGGGCAGCATTGTTCACTTTATTCCCTTTGAGGCTTGTGTTTTCAAATTCAGCGGGGAACTTGTATCGTTCGTGCAGCTTTGTGAAGAGGAGGTTGCGCAAATTCCCTCGGTCAGGATGCCTCAGGTTCTCGGTGTTGATCGAAACGGTGCTCCGGAGAATGCACCCGAGCTGAAGCGAGTACCCCTTGACTATTCGTTTGGGCGCCGTTGGATTCCCGTCGGAGTCCACTTCAGTAACTTCCTCCTTGAGGGTGCGGAGCACGGTCGGGCGCCGGTCCTTCCGTTGCCTCTTCGGTTGGCTGCCATCTGTGCGTGCACCGCCATCATCAGTGGTGGCATCCTCGGTGGCACCATCAGTGGTGGCATCAGTGGGGTCATCCTCGGCGGTACCATCAGTGGTCTCAGGATCAGTGGGGAAGGCGGCGTCCTCATACAAGTGAGGTTGTTCCTCCATCTCCTGGGACAGCTCCCAGGATTTCTTGCCGCCCGAACCCCCGGCCTCATCGTTGTTGGCCATGTTTCTCTATAAATATGAACAAAGTTTGGTCAAAAAGTTGGTTATTGTCAAGGAACAAGATCATGGTCTCATCATTTAGGGTTTGTCGACACCGAGGCATCCTAAAAGCTAAGCTTTTATCATTGAGGGTTTTTCAACACCGAGGCACCCTAAAAGCCTAAGCTTTCATCATTTCGGTTTTTATCGACACCGAGGCACCCTAAAAGCCAAGGTTTTATAATTTAGGGTTTGTCGACGCTGAGGCACCCTGAATGCTAAGTTAAGTTTTCATCATTTAGGGTTTATCGATGCCGAGGCACCCTAGGTTGACTAATATATATGGGTATCTTCTAATAATATACCCTATCAAGGAAAGGGAAGGAGAATTCTAAGTTGGGCCTAATCACTTGGCCCTATTGCCACCTATGGTTTAATGCAGCAAGAATAAAGGGGCAGTTGATCCTACTCAATTAAGTACTAAGATACCCCGGCCCATGCATTAGTCGCAAGTACCCCATATGTCCTATTTTTAGCAAAGTCATGCTAAAATTCACGGAAAATTTCAACATGACCTTTGCTGAAAATAGGACATATGGAGTACCCGAATTTGCCGGAACGGAAGTTAATCGACATTCCGGCAAACTCAAGGGCCTCTCGGGGTACAGCAGCAGCATCACAAGTTGACAAAATTCCCAAGTAGTACAGCAGCAACATCACAAGTAGTACCAATGAACATATAGTCCAGCAGATTCTGAATTTCGATAAATGACAACAAGTTAACTCATTCTGAACATATAGTACCAGTGAACATATAGTCCAGAACATATAGTCCAGCAGCAGCATCTATTTACCAACTTGATTTACCGGTCTTGAAAACAGAGATACTTGTATGCCAAAACATATGCTTAAGAATTTACATTTCCACTCAATAAAAAGTTCAGAATGCTGAGTAAGTGGAAACAACGCCTGGGAAGAAAAGGTAGCAAAAGCAATACTATCATCAAAATTCTTTTCTCATGAGCAAATGGGCCTCTTTTGCTGCTAAGCTTCAGCAATGCTAGCTGCTCAACGCCAAGTACTGTAAATTATATTATACTGGTCCATAACTAAATGATGGGTTCGATTTGTAGAAGTAACAAGTCAGACTTCCATAGATGAAAGTAGCATGATATACTACCTTCATACTCCAATGAGAAGATAAGTTCCTAAGATCCTGATATGACGAAACTAGCGTACATATACCAATAAATGCAATTTGTAACAAATTGTTGTACAACAATATATCTTCTAGCCATGAAACCCTACCCTGATTCTCCTTTCTTCCACTTGCCGAAGACAAGTTGGCTGTAGAGGATGGTCCAACTTAGACCAGCCTACAGAAGTGCATTGTATAATTCTGTTTAGTTCCAAGTAGTAGTTCAGGAAGTGCAAATTGCAGAAGTTTGAGAAAGCACTAACTGGAAAGTCTGGTGTTTCCTTGAAAACATGAAAGTGCTTGACTATGCATACAATTTTACAACAAGACATCCACCATACAATTTTTATTAAAGGAAAAGACTTACGTGAAGTTTAATTAAAGTTTAAATTAAAGTTTTAGTTAAAGTTTTAGTTGATTTTAAAGTTAAATTAAATTTTTCACTTAAAGTTTCAGTTAAAGGAGAGCACTTGCTACTGGATTTTAGGGCTATTGTAAGCAGTGCACTACTGCACTATTGTTCATACTCATGCACTATTGCACTACTAGAATCCTCCTGCAAACTACTGCAAGCAGGAATACGGATGCAAACCCTAGAACTTGTAAGCAGTAGCAGGAGTACAACAAGACAAGAAGATGAGACAATATGGAGGGCACAAGGCAAACTACTGAAAAGGTTTCTTTGTGCTGTACTCCAAAATTCAACCAAACAAATTAACTGAAACTTAACAGCAGCAGCAAGTGCTACACTATTGTTGTCCTACACTAAACTAATACAACCAAACAAATTAATTGAAGAAAAACTACTGAAACTATACAAGCACTACAGTCAGATTACACAAAAGTACTGATGCAAGCAGTACAGTACACAAAACTTGCAAACTTACAAGCACTACTGCAACTTAATTAAGCTACTGGAGTAAGTGAAACAACTGCACTTAATTAAGCTACTGGAGTAAGTAACTCCATGGTGTACTCACTGGAGTACAGCTAAATGTTCAGGAGTACTTCTCAGGCATAAGCAGGGGGAGGAGGGTGGAGGATCATGAGGCTTCATGGTGAAAAGGACCAAAACTAAACTTCATGAGGATTCAGAGTGACATTTAAGTGAACTGCGTGACCGATTCTAATTCCACTTCCCCAAAGAATGTTTGGTACTAGAATCAAGCAATCAGGGTAGCTTCAATGCCAGTCTATTCCACCGTAGAAAAGATCCAAACCAGTCAAGAGGGGGAGAGGGGGAGAGGGGGAGAGGGGGAGAGGAGGAGGGGGAGCTCACAGGGGCCGTAGGGATAGGGCAGTGGGGCGCGGGGAGGATGTCGGGGACGAGGTCCGGGTGGTAGTGGTGCTCCGGCGACGGTGGTGTGGACGGGGCGACGTCCGGGCCGCCGGCGACGAGGGCGGCGGTGCGATGGTGTCGAGGTGGGGCGACGGGGAGAGCGGCGCCGACGTTGGGGCCTCAGGCGGCGGTGGTTGGAGACGCCGCGGCGGGGTCGAGGCGGCGTCAGGGCGGCGTCGAGGCGGCGGGGCAGCATCGAGGCGGCGGGGCAGTGGCGTTGGGAGAGGAGAGGGGAAGGGGATCGAGGGCGAGGGCGAGGGAGAGAGAGGGGATAAGTACATCCATACTAATGGCGCACTTCACCGTGGTGCGCCATTAGTAGTTTTTTTTCTTATAGCAATGGCACAATACTAATGGCGCACCACCCCTCGGTGCGCCATAAGTACATCGTGGTGCACCATTAGTATTTTTTTTTGATTTCTGCTCGAGCCAACAGGTTATCTTCCACCTGACCTGATCCACACCAAGTCCCCTCTGCTAGCTCGACTGGTTAGCAGCCAGTTCTCACACCAGGAGGTCCTGGGTTTGATTCCCAGGCTCCACAATTTTTTTATGCATTTAAAATGTTGTTTGATACTTACTTGTGTTTAAATATGTTCAAACTTGTTTAAATCATAACAGTAATTTTTTTTTATAAGACAGTAATAATTTTTTTAAAATATTATCAAACAGTAATGCCGGTGGAGCGGGGGAGGGTGCGCGGGGTGCGGGGGGTCGGTGGCGGCGGTTGAGTAGGGGAATCGAGGGTGCGGGGGGTCGGCGGCGGCTGCCGATGGACCAGGGGGGTGCTCGGCGGCGAGGGGGACCGGATCTGGCGAGGTGGGATAGCGATCGAGATGGAGGGGATCGAGATCGAGTGTCCATGAAATTTTAAAATCTTCATCATAGTTCAAAAAGTGCCCATGAAATACAATCGAGAAATGAAGGCTACGATTTAAATACAATCGATCTTAGCTAGCTATCTGTTCACAATCTTCTTGCCCTTCTTTTTCGAAAATGGAGTTCTTCTGTGGAACGGACGTCCTTTAGGTAGGGTGGTCCTGCTTCTTCTTGTGGTGTATGCTGCTACTTCATCATCGTCGTCATGTTCGATCCTCGGGTCGCCATACTTGTCGAAGTCTTGCTCATTGGCTACTCCATCCATTCCGATGATCTTCCTTTTGCCTCTCCTCACGACAACACGACTGGGCTTTGACGGGTCGGTAATGAAGAAGCATTGGTCCACTTGGGAAGCCAGTACCCATGGCTCATTTTTCGCGGTGACGTTTGCGCCCGCGGTCTTGGATTTGGCTTCGGGTATAACCATGGTGGTGAAATACCGGTCTTCTTTTAGGACGCTCTTCGCCCATCTGACACGGAACATCGGGACCTTCTCTCCAGCGTAGCTCAGCTCCCAGATCTCCTCGATCCTTCCGTAGTATCTGTCCTTGTCGTTACCGGTGTAGGATTCCATCGTTACCCCGGAGTTCTGATAACCATCGCTCTTCATGTCCTTGGCCTCGGTGTAGAATGTGTAGCCGTTGATATCGTACGCCTCATAGGTCATCAGGTTGTGCTCGGCGCCCTGTGACAAGGCGAATATGAGTTGTTCTTCCGCGGAAGAATCCTCATGTAAAGGGTACGACAGAAGCTTCTGCTTGAACCAACGCGTGAAACATGAGTTGTGCTCTTTGAGTATATCTCCGTCCGTCCTCTGTTGGCCTCGGTCATTGTACGTCTTCTTAATAAAGGTTTTGTGCTCTACCACCCAAGGATCGACCACGTCTATGTGTTGTAGCGCGACTAGGTTTGCTCTTTCAAAGTCGGCGAGTCGACCCTCGAAGTCGACATGCATTTCGCGGCGACCCTCACGGTGACCCCATCCAGCGAGCCTGCCGAGGTGCCTGTTGACGGGCAGACCAACGGGGTTCTCGATGCCTAGATAATTCGTGCAGTAGGAGATGCACTCTTCGGTCAGAAAGCCCCTGGCTATGCTTCCCTCTGGACGTGACATGTTGCGAACGTATCCTTTGATGACACCATTCATCCTTTCGAACGGCATCATGCTGTGCAGGAACGTCGGCCCGAGTTGGATGATATCGTCCACGATATGGACCAGCAGATGCACCATAACGTCGAAGAATGCGGGCGGGAAGTACATCTCAAGCTCGCATAGTATCACCACGATCTCTTCCTGTAGCCTTCTGAGTTGCCTCACGCCAACAGACTTCCGAGAGATGACGTCGAAAAAGTTGCATAGGCCAAATAGGGTTTCACGGACGTGCGCGTCCATGATCCCACGGATTGCAACTGGAAGTATCTGCGTCATCAGCACGTGACAGTCGTGAGACTTCATCCCGCTGAACTTCTGCTTCGCTGGGTCTAGGTATCTGCTTATCTTCCCCGCGTAACCGTAAGGAAGTTTTACTCCTACGAGGCAGGTGAAAAACTGCTCGATCTCCTCCTGACTTAGAGTGAAGCACGCGGGAGGGTAGTCATTTCCGGTCTTCTTGGCCTTTTTGCCTTTGCGACGACTTTCCGTGTCCTGCTTCGCCTCATCATCATCATCATCATCATCATCATCATCATCATCATCATCATCATCATCATATATATAGCGTGAAGCTCCAGCCTGATGCCCATTGATTTCAAGTCTGCCCTTGCTTTCGGCCCATCTTTGGTCCTCTCTGGCATGTTGAGCAGGGTACCAAGCAGACTCTCGCACACGTTCTTCGTGATATGCATGACATCAAGGCTGTGAGGCACACGGTGGATCTTCCAGTACGGCAAGTCCCAGAAAACAGACCTCGTTTTCCATACCTTCAGCAGCGGCTCTGGCGCCTTTCGCTTCTTTCCCGGCTCTGGCGCCTTTTGCTTCTTTCCCGGCAGTGGGCAGTCTTTCCAATTTTTCAACAGCTCGTCTATTTCCTCGCCACTCCTCGTACGCGGGCGTCCTCGGGGTTCGGTTTCACCATCGAATAGATCCTTGCGTTTTCTCCACGGGTCATCGTCGCGAAGCCACCTTCGATGTCCCATGAACACGGTTTTCGAAGACCCGGGATCTCTATCTAGCTGGTGATACATTGTGTCATCCATGCACCTGACGCATCCAGAAAATCCGTGGACCACCTACCCCGCGACATATCCGTAACCGAGATAGTCGTGCACCGTCGTGAGCAGCGCGGCTCTCATAGGGAAATATTCTTTCTCTGCGGCGTCCCACGTATTGGCTGGCGTTTTCCACAGCGTGTCAAGCTCCTCTTTCAGCAGCCCCAGATACAGATTGATGTCGTTCCCTGGTTGTTTTCGGTCCTTCAATTAGCATACTCATGTGAATGTACTTCCTCTTCATGCACAACCAGGGGGGAAGGTTGTACATCCACACAAACACAGGCCAGGTGCTATGTGTGCTTCTCTGGCTGCCAAACGGATTGACTCCATCGGTGCTCGCGCCCAGCACGATGTTCCTTGGATCGTTCCCAAATTCTAGGTCTTCGAAGTTCAACGCTTGCCACTGGCTCGCATCCTTAGGGTGACTCAGCATCTTGTCTTTTTTATCTATCTCCGGATCATTTGCGTCATCTTCTCGCTTCTTCTCCTCCCTATCCGCGTGCCAACGCAGGAGCTTTGCTACCTTAGGGTCCGCGAAATACCGCTGTAGACGAGGAGTGATCGGAAAGTACCACACCACTTTTCGAGGAGCTTTCTTCCTCTTCTTGTATCGAGTGACGCCGCACACCGGACATATGGTAGACTCCGCGTGCTCGTCCCGATAAATGATGCAATTGTTCATGCACACATGGTATTTCACGTGCGGTAAATCCAGAGGACACACGATTTTCTTCGCCTCCTCCAAACTGGTCGGGCACTTGTTCCCCTTGGGAAGACGTTCGTGCCAGAATGACATGTTCTCGTCGAAGCATGCGTCGGTCATTTTGTGTTTTACCTTCATCTCCAGAGCCATGAGCGTTACTTTCAGGCGGGTATCCTCGGGCCTGCATCCTTCATACAATGGAGTAACCGCGTCTAACTCAAGTTGATCCATCTTGGCTTTCTCTCGGGCGGCAGCTCTTGCGTTATCCGTCTGCTTGAGAAGCAGCTCTTGAATATGAGGGTCCTGCACCCAGCCCATCGATGGTCCAGCGTCGTCTGCTCCGCCGGCATCATCATCTTCATGATCATGCCCGTCGTCTGCTCCGGCATCTTCCTCATCATCATGTCCTGCATCTTCTACATGATGACTGTGTACAGCATCACCGTCGTGATCATCTCCTGGGGATTCTTTGTCTTCTCGCCCGCCCGAGCCGCGGTGGTTGTCTTGCTGCCCTTCCTCATTTCTTGCCCGGCCCCCATGGACGACTTCGTAGTCATCTTCATCACCTTGCCACCGATAGCCATCCATGAAACCACACAAGAGCAGGTGGTCCCGCACCTGCCCGGATTCCGGGTCCGCAATAAGGCTCTTCAGCTTGCATCTTCGACACGGACATCTTATCTCCGTCTCGTTCTTTTGAAGCATCTCGGCCTTCGCGGACCTCAAAAACCTATTCACGATGCCTTCGGTCATCATGCGGACCATGGTCGCCTGCGGGGTAGAGCAAAACGATATTTTAGAACCAAGAAAAAATTTGGCATGACTTTCCCTAAAAATAGGACCAAAAAGAATGCTTAATGCCAAAATTCTCGCCGAAATGGAAATGAATCAACATTCCGGCAAAATATTGGCAACTATCGCATTTCAAATACCGGTACACCTCCAAACACAAACACATATGCAACACCACAAACATATGCAACACCACGAACATACATAGATCTAGCTAGGCCATAAAAAGTGCATGTGCACATTGTTGTAGGGAGAACAACATAAATATAGCTTCCCCCCTTACTTACCTATCAAAACAAGGTAATTTAACCACTTAAATTGAATGAATCTATGGTGGAAATGAGGTGAAAAAGAGGAGGCACCCGAGACAAGGAGGAGGTGGAGAGAATGAAGTGGGGAGAAAGTGAGTGTGGGTAGGAGAGGCTGTCCAAAATATCTTGTTGCTGCCCACTTACTAATGGCGCACCAACTCTAAATGCGCCATTAGTAATCCAGGTTACTAATGGCGCACCTTCTGGTGGTGCGCCATTAGTAGTTTTGCAAAAAAAAACATACTAATGGCGCACTGTCCCACAGTGCGCCATTACTAGTTTAAACTAGTAATGGCGCACGGTGGAACAGTGCGCCATTAGTAGTTTTGCAAAAAAGGAATAAAAAATATAATAAAAACAACAACATTAGTGGCGCACTTTCTAGCAGGTGCGCCATTACTAGTTACAACTAGTAATGGCGCACTATGTCTGGATGCGCCATTAGTATGTTTGGACAGGCGCACTAGTTAAAAAAATTGATACTAATGGCGCACCCTGGGCCTGGTGCGCCATTAGTAGTTTCAACTCTAATGGCGTATCAGAAGGTGGTGCGCCATTAGTATATACTAATGGCGCACCGCTTGTCTGGTGCGCCATTAGTGTCAATCCCATCTATAGCCCTTTTTCTAGTAGTGTTGGCGTGGAAGGCAAGCTTGGCGATGCGGATATTCAAGATCTCCTACCATTGTAACCGACTTTATGTAACCCTAACCCTATCCGGTGTCTATATAAACCGGAGGGTTGTAGTCCGTAGGCAATCAACTCCATACACAACAATCATACCATAGGCTAGCTTCTAGGGTTTAGCCTCCTTGATCTTGTGGTAGATCTACTCTTGTACTACCCATATCATCAATATTAATCAAGCAGGAGTAGGGTATTACCTCCATCGAGAGGGCCCGAACCTGGGTAAAAAACATCGTGTCCCTTGTCTCCTGTTACCATCCGGCCTAGACACACAGTTAGGGACCCCCTACCCGAGATCCGCCGGTTTTGACACCGACACTCATCGTAAACTCCTGTCATCTTTAAGAGAAACACCTCTTGTAGGGCTGGCACTGGTGGCACAATTAAGCTCTGGCATGATTTTTGGATTGACAAACCTTTCCTGCAGAAATTCCTTGAGTTACATTCTTTTGCTTTGAATGAAAATCAGTGTTTGAAACAAACCGGTCAATTTTGTAGACATCTCTGAATTTTTTCATACCCCATTCTCAACTCAAGCTTTTGCCCAACTTAATGAACTTCAACGCTTACTTCATTAGCATACCAACATCGAGGCTCAAGATAAATGGATTTGTAAGGGTAATAGAAACAATTACTCCTCTATCTCAATGTATGCACATTTGATGACTAGAGTAGAAGCACACATTCTTTTCAAATGGATATGGGTGTGTGCTACCAGAGTAAGACACAATATATATATACTCCCTCCGTTCCTTGATATAAGGTGTATAGTTTTTTAAGAAAAAGTCCAAAATATAAGGTGTATTGCATTGCACCACTCGTTTGAATGTTTTTTTAGGGATTTGAATGCATTTCATTATATCTGGCAAACTCCTCTATTTTCTCATGTCAATTAGTCACGTGTAATCTGATACGTCTCCAATGTATCTATAATTTTTGATTGTTCCATGCTATTATATTGTCAATCTTGGATGTTTTATATGCATTTATATGCTATTTTATATGATTTTTGGGACTAACCTATTAACCTAGAGCCCAGTGCCAGTTTCTGTTTTTCCTTTGTTTCAGTGTTTCACGGAAAAGGAAAATCAAACGGAGTCCAATTGACCTGAAACTTCACGGAACTTATTTTTGGAAGGAAAGCAACCCGGGAGACTTGGAGTCCATGTAAGGGAAGCAACAAGGAAGCCACGAGGCAGGGGGGCGCGCCCACCCCCTGGGCGCGCCCTCCACCCTCTTGGGCCCCTCGTGGCTTCCCTGACGTACTTCTTCCTCCTATATATACCCATATACCCTAAAACGATCGGGGAGCACAATAGATCGGGAGTTCCGCCGCCAGAAGCCTCTTTAGCCATGGAAAACCAATCTAGACCCATTCCAACACCCTGTCGGAGGGGGAATCCTTCTCCGGTGGCCATCTTCATCATCCCGATGCTCTCCATGACGAGGAGGGAGTAGTTCTCCCTCGGGGTTGAGGGTATGTACCAGTAGCTATGTGTTTGATATCTGTCTCTCTCTCTCGTGTTCTTGAGGTGGTACGACCTTGATGTATCGCGAGCTTTGCTACTATAGTTGGATCTTATGATATTTCTCCCCCTCTACTCTCTTGTAACGGATTGAGTTTTCCCTTTGAAGTTATCTTATCGGATTGAGTCTTTAAAGATTTGAGAACACATGATGTATGTCTTGCCGTGCGTATCTGTGGTGATAATGGGATACCACGTGATTCACTTGATGTATGTTTTGGTGATAAACTTGCGGGTTCCGCCCATGAACCTATGCATAGGGGTTGGAACACGTTTTCGTTGTGATTCTCCGGTAGAAACTTTGGGGCACTCTTTGAGGTTCTATGGGTTGGTTGAATAGATGAATCTAAGATTGTGTGATGCATATCGTATAATCATACCCACGGATACTTGAGGTGACATTGGAGTATCTAGGTGACATTAGGGTTTTGGTTGATTTGTGTCTTAAGGTGTTATTCTAGTACGAACTGTAGGGCTGTTTGTGACACTTATAGGAATAGCCCAACAGATTGATTGGAAAGAATAACTTTGAGGTGGTTTCGTACCCTACCATAATCTCTTCGTTTGTTCTCCGCTATTAGTGACTTTGGAGTGACTCTTTGTTGCATGTTGAGGGGTATTTATGTGATCCAATTATGTTATTATTGTTGAGAGAACTTGCACTAGTGAAAGTATGAACCCTAGGCCTTATTTCCTAGCATTGCAATACTGTTTACGCCCACTTTTATCATTAGTTACCTTGCTGTTTTTATAATTTCAGATTACAAATACCTTTATCTACCATCCATATTGCACTTGTATCACCATCTCTTCGCCGAACTAGTGCACCTATACAATTTACCATTGTATTGGGTGTGTTGGGGACACAAGAGACTCTTTGTTATTTGGTTGAAGGGTTGCTTGAGAGAGACCATCTTCATCCTACGCCTCCTACGGATTGATAAACCTTAGGTCATCCACTTGAGGGAAATTTGCTACTGTCCTACAAACCTCTGCACTTGGAGGCCCAACAACGTCTACAAGAAGAAGGTTGTGTAGTAGACATCAAGCTCTTTTCTGGCGCCGTTGCCGGGGAGGTGAGTGCTAGAAGGTATATCTTTAGATCTTGCAATTGAATCTTTTAGTTTCTTGTTTTATCACTAGTTTAGTTTATAAAAGAAAACTATAAAAATGGAATTGAGTTTACCTCATACGCTTCATCTTTCTAATATCTTTCGTGAGTATGATGGGAAGGAAAATTGTGCCAAAGTGTTAGAAGAAGAATGCATTAGAATGTTTGGCACTAAATATTTGAATGATGAGCATGATTGCAATGTTGTTAGTATGAATTCCTTGAATATCCATGATGCCAATGATATGCAAAGCCACAAGCTTGGGGAAGCTATGTTTGATGAAGATGATATTTTTTTGTCCTCCAAGTTATGATGAGCAAATTTATTATGATGAAAGCATGCCTCCTATTTATGATGATTATATTGATGAAAGTGGATTTGGAGAGGTCATGACTTTATTTTGTGATGAATCCACTATTCCGGAAGAGGTTCCAATTAATTATGAGAACAAAGTTGCTATCTATGATGATTATTGTGATGACTTGTATGCTATAAAGAATAATGATATCCATGAAACTTGTCATCATGATTTTAGTTTTCAATTGGATTATGCCTCACATGATAATTATTTTATTGAGTTTGCTCCCACTATTATTCATGAGAAGAATTTTGCTTGTGTGGAGAGTAATAAAATTTCTATGCTTGTAGATCATGAAAAGAATGGTTTAGGTGCTGGTTATATTGTTGAATTCATTCATGATGCTACTTAAATTTATTATTAGGGAGGAACATATGCTTGTAGGAATTGCAATAATATCAAGTTTCCTCTCTATGTGCTTAAAGTCTTGAAGATTTGCTTGCTTTACCTTCCTATGCTAGTCGATTCTTGTTCACACAAGTTGTTTGCTCACAAAATCCCTATGCATAGGAAGTGTGTTAGACTTAAATGTGCTAGTCATATTCTTCATGATGCTGTCTTTATGTTACAATTCTTATCCTTTATGTGAGCATCATTGAAATCATCATGCCTAGCTAGGGGCGTTAAACGATAGCGCTTGTTGGGAG
Source organism: Triticum aestivum (assembly GCF_018294505.1). Classification (NCBI taxonomy): domain Eukaryota; kingdom Viridiplantae; phylum Streptophyta; class Magnoliopsida; order Poales; family Poaceae; genus Triticum; species Triticum aestivum. Next base: position 106,375,710 of record NC_057794.1, on the reverse strand, counting down.
GCAACCCAACTTTATTTTTGTTCCTTGCTTTTTGATCCTGCTTAGTAAAAAATAATTTATCTATCCTCTGTTATGGTTTAGTTTTATGTTTTAATTAGTGTTTGTGCCAAGTATAACCGTTGGGAAGACTTGGGGAAAGTCTTGTTGATATTGCTGTAAAAACAGAAACTTTAGCGCACACGAGATTAGATGCCATTTTTATTGGAGAGTGATATTTAGTTAATTCTTTTTGCAGATGATTAATATATAAATTCCTCACGTCCAGAAATTTATTTTAGAATTTTTGGGGTTCCAGAAGTTTGCGTTAGTTACATATTACTACAGACTGTTCTGTTTTTGACAGATTCTGTTTTTCATGTGTTGTTTACTTATTTTGATGAATCTATGGCTAGTAAAATAGTTTATAAACCATAGAGAAGTTGGAATAAAGTAGGTTTAACACCAAAATAAATAAATAATGAGTTCATTACAGTACCTTGAAGTGGTATTTTGTTTTCTCTCACTAACGGAGCTTACGAGTTTTCTGTTAAGTTTTGTGTTGTGAAGTTTTCAAGTTTTGGGTAAAGATTCGATGGACTATGGAATAAGGAGTGACAAGAGCCTAAGCTTGGGGATGACCAAGGCACCCCAAGGCAATATTCAAGGACAACCAAGAGCCTAAGCTCGGGGATGCCCCGGAAGGCATCCCCTCTTTCGTCTTCGTTCATCGGTAACTTTACTTGGAGCTATATTTTTATTTACCACATGATATGTGTTTTGCTTGGAGTGTCATTTTATTTTATTTAGTTTTGCTTGATGTTTGAATAAAATACCAAGATCTGAAATTCTTAAATGTTATAGAGTCTTCACATAGTTGCATAATTATTCAACTACTCATTGATCTTCACTTATATCTTTCGGAGTAGTTTGTTGTTGCTCTAGTGCTTCACTTATATCTTTTTAGAGCATGGTGGTGGTTTTATTTTGAAGAAATAGATGAACTCTCGTGCTTCACTTATATTATTTTGAGAGTCTTTAGAACAGCATGGTAATTTGCTTTGGTTATGAATTTAGTCCTAATATGATGGCCATCCAAGAGGGGTGTAATAAAAAATTTCATATAAAGTGCATTGAATACCATGGGAAGTTTGATACTTGATGATTGTTTTGAGATATGAAGATGGTGATATTAAAGTCATGCTAGTTGATTAGTTGTGACTTTGAGAAATACTTGTGTTGAAGTTTGTGATTCCCGTAGCATGCACGTACGGTGAACCGTTATGTGATGAAGTCGGAGCATGATTTATTTATTGACTGTCTTCCTTATGAGTGGCCGTCGGGGACGAGCGATGGTATTTTCCTACCAATCTATCCCCCTAGGAGCATGCACGTAGTACTTTGTTTCTATAACTAATAAATTTTTGCGTTAAGTATGTGAGTTCTTTATGACTAATGTTGAGTCCATGGATTATACGCACTCTCGCCCTTCCACCATTGCTAGCCTCTCTAATACCGCGCAACTTTCACCGGTACCATAAACCCACCATATATCTTCCTCAAAACAGCCACCATACCTACCTATTATGGCATTTCCATAGCCATTCCGAGATATATTGCCATGCAACTTTCCACCGTTCCGTTTATTATGACACGCTTCATCATTGTCATATTGCTTTGCATGATCATGTAGTTGACATCGTATTTGTGGCAAAGCCACCGTTCATAATTCTTTCATACATGTCACTCATGCATCTTTGCACATCCCGGTACACCGCCGGAGGCATTCATATAGAGTCATATCTTGCTCTAAGTATCGAGTTATAATTCTTGAGTTGTAAGTAAATAAAAGTGTGATGATCGTCATAATTAGAGCATTGTCACAGTGGGGAAAGGATGATGGAGACTATGATTCCCCCACAAGTCAGGAGGAGACTTCGGACGAAAAAAAGAGGCCAAAGAAGCCCAAATAAAAAAAAGAGGCCATAAAAAAAAGAGAAGGCCCAAATAAAAAAATAAAAAAATGAGAGAAAAAGAGAGAAGGGACAATGCTACTATCCTTTTACTGTTGGGGAACGTAGTAATTTCAAAAAAAATCCTACGCACACACAGGATCATGGTGATGCATAGCAACGAGAGGGGAGAGTGTTGTCTACGTACCCTTGTAGACCGAAACGGAAGCGTTATATCAACGCGGTTGATGTAGTCGTACATCTTCAGGATCTGGCCGATCCAAGTACCGAAAGCACGGAGCCTCCGAGTTCTGCACACGTTCGGCTCGGTGACGTCCTTGCCTTCTTGATCTAGCAAGAGGGGCGAAGTAGTAGATGAGTTCCGGCAGCACGACGGCGTGGTGACAGTGTTGGTGAAGAACAATCTCCGTAGGGCTTCGCCTAAGCACTACGAAAACTATGACGGAGGATAAACTAGAGGGGAGAGGGTTGCCTGCACACGGCTTGGTGTTTCTTGATGTGTCTTGGGTGCTAGCCCTACCCCTCTATTTATATGTTGAGCCTTGGGGTCGAAACTTGGAGTAAAAGCCTCCACAAAGTCGGTTTCACCCGAAAGGCAAGAGTCCTTCTCGGACTCCAGGGCCAGATGCCAGGGTTCCCGGCATCTGGACCCAGACGCCAGGGACCCTGGCGTCTGGCCCCTGGACTCCGCAAAACTTCCTTTTGCGCTTTCTAAAAACCTTGTGGGCTTTCCCCTTTGGCCCAAATAAAGTGTTCTCGTACCCAAACATTTTGGGAAACATCCGGAACCCCTTCCGGTGAATTCCGGAACCCTTCCGGAGTCCAAACACTATTATCCCATATATCAATCTTTATCTTCGGACCATTCCGGAGTTCCTCATCATGTCTGTGATCTTATCCGGAACTCCGAACAACATTCGGTCACCAACATACATAACTCATAGTACTATATTGTCAACGAACGTTAAGCGTGCGGACCCTACGTGTTGGGGATATTACCACTAGGTATAAACCGGCTTGCTTGGGCCGGGTTAACTTCATTAGTGGTGTAAACAGATGAAGGCCCAAGGCCTGTAGACGATTAGAGCATATAGCCGTAAACCGGCCGCATGTATGGCTTGTATTGTAAGTAAGGAATAGAAAGATAGCAACCGGAGTATGAGTATGATCCGGTTAGGACTCTATGAACCGACGGGCGCCACCCGTGTATATAAGGGGGCGACCCGGTGGCGGTTCAGGGGAGACGACTACAACTCGAGCCTAGGCGAAGCTTGTTTGCTCCCTAGCCATCGAGATCATATCAATTCCACCACAACTAGACGTAGGCTGTTACCTTCATCGAAGGGGCCAAACTAGTATAAAACCCTCGTGTCTTTGTGTCCGCTTTAACCCCTTCAAGTAAACACGTAGCGATGGCTCCACGACTAAGTCCTTTCGCTAGGACACCTGCCGTGACAAATCCACGACAGTTGGCGCCCACCGTGGGGCTATCGCATGATGGTTTGACGAACTTGGAGGGCAAGCTCAAGGGACTCGAAGGCTATGTAGTGGGCCGGATGACCAAGAGTCGTCGGGGCAGGATCTACATCGATGATGCAGGATGGGGTCCCGAGGCCGATTCGATCGAGTATGGGTACCGGGTCCCCTTTGGCAGCATACACGTCTTCATCGGCAAGATCGGTGAGCCTGGGCCTGAGCCGGACATCTACACCGACCCCGTCGAGACGGCTCAGCGTGCGAGATCTACCCGGGTTAAACCGGCCATGAAGCGTGCCTTCGTTGGAGTCATCTACGGAGGAGAGCGTAAGGACGAATCAGAGCACGGTAGCGAGACCGTCGTCTATTCCGGCGACGAGTCTTCAACCGGAGAGACCGAGTCGCTATACCGGATGCAAGACGATCAGGTGAGGGGTTGTTCCGATGGCGACAGTATTCCGGACCCCCCAAGCCAGATCAACCGGGTTGGAATATTCATGGCTGGCACCCAGGCGGCGAATTATTCTTCAACTGCCGCAGCAATGCTTTCTGGATCCGCAGCGGCAGCGGCAGCAGGGGCAGGAGGCCTTGTGCGCCCGCCGGTTCAAGTTCTATCTGATCTATTTGACGCACTAGCCGCGCTTATGGCAGAAGATGATCCAGCGGATCAAGAGGCTCATAATGCAGAAATTGCGAAGGTGAGAGAGCAGATCGTGCAAGCCAAAGCGGATCTGGCAGCGGAAAAAGACCGGATGGCTGCAGAGCGGGCCGCTTTGGACGCACAGGCCTATAAACTCATGCTTGACCAGAATGCATCACAGGAGGTTTTGAAGCGGAAGCACAGATCACACCTGCCGTTAGGGTTTGACCCCCGAAATCTCTTTCACACTCCGGGAGCTGGACCCAGTAATCCACCGCGGTACCAGGAGACAAACCGGATTGGGGCGCCAGGGCCAGGAGCGACGGTCCAACCTCGCCTGATGGAACCCCCTCACCAAAATATTGTGGTTCCTCCGCCGGTCCAGACACCCCCGGGGCATTATTCGAATCCTATGGATAACCTTGTTGCGGCCGCAGCACGGTTAGAGGCCATCCCAGTCGAAGGGGATTCTCCGCAAGCAGTAGAGACGCGCCGGGTTAAGGAGCTTCTTCGGACCGCGCTGATTCAGCAGGAGGCATACTCATACAGCCGTGATCAGATTCATTCTACGCCCCGTCCGAGCCGGAGCTATAGCAGGCGCATAGATGAACCGGCCATGTCAAGCAATGCGCAAGGCCGTGAAGCGGCCCGTGGTGATGACCCGACAGGTGGTGTTGCCGATGCACGGGATGCGGTGAACCAGGCCTGGGTGCAAAGGGAGGCCGAGTTAGTAGCACAGGATAATGCGGGCCAACTCACACCGGTTCGTTCTGCCACCTTTGCCGGACCAGGAATCACATCCGCTCTGGGAGTGCCTTGCTTAGTCCCTACTTTACGTAATGTGCGCCTGCCCAAAGATTTCAAGGGTCCACGCAAGGTGCCGAATTATACCGCTGATTTACCCCCTGAAGCATGGATAGAGAGTTATGAGATGGCCATGGAAATGCTGGACGTGGATGAGGCCGCATGTGCAAAATATTTCACCATGATGCTTGAGGGCACGGCTCGTACTTGGTTAAAGAGCCTACCGCCCAATTCTATCAGCTCATGGGCCCAGTTGCGGGCCCGGTTTATACAGAATTTCAAGGATACATGTAAGCAGCCCAAGTCCATAGTAGACCTGGCGGCTTGTGTCCAGGAAGAAGGAGAATCAACGACCCATTGGGTGCGCCGCGTTTCGGAAATTTTGCACTCATCTGACAGGATTAATGCTGACTCTGCGGTCTTAACTCTGGAAGGCAACTGCCGGTTTGAGCCTCTAAAATTGAAATTGGGACGCATGAAGCGGTTCTGTAATGACATGGGAACCCTCATGGCTGCTTTAGTGAAGTATGCCGATTCAGACAGTACCAAGGATCCCGAGCTTAATGATGATGAAGCAGGGAAGGGAAAGAAGAATAGCAACTCCAAGCAGCAGCAGAACAAACTAGCGGGTCATGGAAACGGAGGCAAGCGCAAAGCGGACGGCAGCATGGACTTTGTGGCCAACACTAATGCACAGGACAGGGGGCAGCGGCGCAGAGGTAAAGCGGCAAATCGTAACGGGGCTCCCAATCCTAACGCAAGCCGTTTGAACTATTTGTTGAATCAGCCTTGCCCGAAGCACGGGACGAAGGAGGCGCCGGCTAACCATCTTTGGAAAGATTGTTATATCATGCAGGAGTTCAAAAACTCTGATGCTTTCCGGTATGATCACGGATCAGGTGGCGGTTCAGGATCCGGTTTCCACGGGCCGGATCACGATGGAGCTTCCAGTTCAGGTCGCAATCAGGGCGGTCACAATCACCAGAATAATCAGAACAGCCAGCAGCAGCAGCAGTAGTCGGGTTATCAAAGCCAGCCAAAACAGTTGAACAATGGGCAATATCATGTTTTCACAACTAGTTTGGATAAGCGAGACCGAAAACTCCACAAGCGAGCGGTGAATTCTGTTGAACCGGCCTTACCACGTTACTTGCGCTGGTCGGAGCAGCCTATCGTGTGGAGCAGAGAGGATCACCCGCCCCGGGTTGATAACCCAGGCCAGCTAGCATTAGTGGCAGACCCTCAGGTGGGGGGTTATAAATTCACCAAGGTACTCATGGATGGAGGAAGCAGTATTAACATACTATACTATGAGACATTCCGGCGCATGGGACTAACAGACAAGGATCTCAGACCGTCGAATACGGTATTCCATGGTGTTGTGCCAGGCAAATCTGCATATCCTGTTGGTAAGATAGCCCTAGATGTGGTTTTTGGGGACGAGCACGACTCCCGGTCGGAAAAACTAACATTTGAGGTGGTGAAGATCCGGAGCCCGTATCACGCCTTGTTTGGCCGGCCGGCTTACGCCAAGTTCATGGCGCGGCCTTGTTATATCTACTTGCAGCTCAAGATGCCGGGTTACAAGGGGACCATAACGGTTCATGGGAGCCGTAGGGTCGCTTTGGAATGTGAGGAAGGTGATGCGGCTTATGCAGAGTCAGTTTGTGCCACGGAGGAGTTGAAGTATTATAAGGACAATGTTGATCCGGCGGATATGACCCCTTTAAAGAAGCCAACTACAGAGCAGGATTCAGATCTGAAGTTCAAATCGGCAGCTGAGACCAAGCTTGTTGACTTCGTGCCTGGCGATTCATCCAAACAGTTCACTATCAGTGCCAACCTGGATCCCAAATAGGAAAGTGCGCTCATCGAGTTCATCCGTGAGAATCGGGACATTTTTGCATGGAAGCCGTCTGACATGCCAGGTGTACCGAGGGAACTCGCTGAGCACACTCTTAATGTGGATCCTAAGTATAAACCGGTGAAATAGTTCCTCCGCCGGTTTAACGAAGAAAGACGCAAAGCCATTGGAGAGGAAGTGGCCAGGCTTTTAGCAGCTGGTTTTATTATTGAGGTGTTCCATCCAGAGTGGCTTGCTAATCCGGTGCTGGTTCTTAAGAAAAACGGCACTTGGCGTATGTGTGTGGATTACACAGATCTTAACAAGGCCTGTCCGGCAGACCCTTTTGCCCTCCCCCGTATTGATCAGATCATTGATGCCACGGCGGGTTGTGAGCGTTTGAGTTTTTTGGATGCATACTCTGGATATCATTAGATCAAGATGGCGGTTAAGGACCAGGAGAAAACAGCATTCATCACTCCCTTTGGAGCCTTCTGCTATGTATCTATGCCCTTCGGGCTCAAGAGTGCCCAAGCCACCTATCAACGATGTGTACAGAATTGCCTGCATGAGCAGATCGGCCGCAATGTGCACGCATATGTGGATGATATTGTAGTAAAATCAAGGCAGAAGGAGACACTGGTGGATGATTTGAAGGAGACCTTTGACAACTTGCGGGCTTACAGGATGATGCTTAATCCGGCCAAGTGTGTTTTTGGTGTTCCAGCAGGCAAGTTACTGGGTTTCTTGGTGTCTAACAGAGGAATTGAGGCTAATCCGGAGAAGATTACGGCTATTACATCTCTAGCTAAACCGGAATGTATCAACGATGTCCAGCGTTTGGCGGGCCGAATCGCTGCGCTGAGCCGGTTTATCAGCCGCCTCGGGGAGAAGGCTATCCCTTTGTACCAAATGCTGAGGAAGACAGACAATTTCGTCTGGAGTCCAGCTGCTGACGAGGCATTTGAGGACCTGAAGCGGCAGTTAGCCAATCCACCTGTTCTTGCAGCTCCGGTCGACAAGGAGCCACTCTTATTATACGTAGCGGCTAATGCTTGGGCAGTTAGCGTGGCCATTGTGGTGGAGCGCAAAGAAGCAGGCAAGGAATATCCAGTTCAGCGGCCGGTTTATTATATCAGTGAGGTGTTGATTGAATCTAAGCAAAGGTATCCGCATTGGCAGAAGCTGGTCTATGGTGTTTTTATGGCCAGTCGGAAGTTGAAGCAGTATTTTCAAGGGCACCCCATCACAGTGGTCAGTTCAGCTCCCTTAGGTGATATTATACAGAATCGGGAGGCGACTGGCCGGATTGCCAAGTGGGCTATAGAGCTGGGGCCGCACGGTCTGAAGTATGTGCCTCGGACGGCAGTGAAATCTCAAGCACTTGTCGATTTCATTAATGATTGGACGGAATTACAAGCGCCAGAGGAGAAGCCGGATCACACATATTGGACTATTCATTTTGACGGATCGAGGCAGTTGGAAGGCTCGGGGGCTGGAGTCGTATTAACTTCCCCGCGAGGTGATAAGTTTTGTTATGTTCTCCGCTTAATGTTCCCTTGTACTAATAATGCAGCTGAGTATGAAGCCTTGCTCCATGGTCTGCGGATGGCTAAAGAGATGAATTTAAGCCGGGTTAAGTGTTTTGGTGACTCGGACCTAGTGGCTCAACAGGTGTCCGGCACTTGGGACTCTAAAGACCCGCTCATGGCTGCATATCGTCGGGAAGTGGATAATATTGCAGGTTGTTTCAAGGGTTATCAAGTGGATCATGTGGACCGTCGGAAGAATGAAGCGGCGGATGCTTTAAGCCGGTTGGGCTCTCAGCTTAAACCGGTTCCGCCTAACGTCTTCTTGGATGTGTTGCACAATCCGTCAGTCAAGCTCCCAGGTGAAGCGGATTTGGCTATTCCTGATCCGGAGTCCCAATTGGTGGCAGCCCTGCGTGTTATTCCGGATTGGACAGTCCCTTATCTTGCGTACATGACAAGGGGGGAGTTGCCAGAGGATGAGATTCTGGCCAGGCAGATAGTCCGGCGATCCAAGTCTATGACGATTGTCAATGGTGAATTACATCATTGCAGTGTATCAGGGGCGTTTCAACGTTGTGTTTCTCCTGAGGAAGGCTGTGAAATCTTAAGAGAAATCCATGAAGGGGATTGTGGGCACCACGCCGGTTCAAAGTCTCTGGTTGCAAAGGCGTTTCGTCACGGGTTCTACTGGTTGACAGCACATGCTGACGCGGAGGACTTGGTTAAACGGTGTGATGGATGTCAGAAATTTTCAAGGCGTGCTCATGTGCCGGCTCAGGAATTGAGGATAATCCCAATAACATGGCCGTTTGCAACTTGGGGGCTAGACATGGTTGGACCTTTTAAAAGGTCCAAGGATAAGAAAACTCACCTTTTGGTGGCAGTTGATAAATTTACCAAGTGGGTTGAAGCGGAGCCTGTCAGCAAGTGTGATGCAGCAACAGCGGTACAGTTCATTAAGAAGGTGATTTTCCGGTTTGGTTTTCCACACAGTATCATTACTGATAATGGTACCAATTTATCCAAGGGCGCTATGAAGGAGTTCTATGAACGAGAGCACATCCGACTTAATGTGTCGTCAGTGGCACACCCCCAATCCAATGGACAGGCAGAACGAGCTAATCAGGAAATCTTGCGAGGCATCAAACCCCGGCTTTTGGTCCCATTGCAAAGAACACCAGGATGTTGGGTTGAAGAGCTACCATCTGTATTATGGAGTATCAATACTACGCCAAACCGGTCCACAGGATACACGCCATTTTTCATGGTCTATGGAGCAGAGGCAGTTCTCCCTAGTGACATCCGGCACGATTCGCCTCATGTGGCAGCTTATGTTGAGGCAGACAATGAGACAGCACGACAGGATGCTTTGGACCTATTGGACGAGGAGCGTGATATAGCGGCCGCCCGTTCGGCAATTTACCAGCAAGATCTTCGTCGCTATCACAGTCGCCGGGTTAGAACCAGAACTTTTCAAGAAGGAGATTTGGTGCTTCGATTCATCCAAGATCAAATGGATATGCACAAGTTGTCCCCACCTTGGGAGGGACCTTTCGTAGTCAGCAAGAATCTGCACAATGGGTCGTATTATCTGATTGATATTCGAGAGCATCAAGATTCACGTACATCAGAAGAGGAGACCGGCAGACCGTGGAATATAGCTCATCTTCGGCCTTACTATACTTAAGCCATTGGCTTTATCTATGTACATATTATGACAATGTATATATTATCTTTGATATCTCAAACCGGAGCCTCAGTTGAAGCGGGGTCTCTGTCTGTCTCATCATGCGAGGTTACACGGAGTGGTTCTGTTTAAAGCGGCCTCCAGTTTACCCCTTGATATTTGTTTTTTTTATCACTGGGGGCCTTGGTCGTGTCCGAACCAACGAACACCCTTTGATAGGCGACAGCCACCAGATCATTTGGGGACTTGGTCAAGTCTGAACCAGTCACGCCTCTTGATCGGCCTAAGGCCACAAAATCATTTGGGAGCATGGTCGGGCCCGAGCCATTGCTACGCCTCTTGATCTGGCATATATGCCACGAGTCATTTGGGGACCTGGCTGACCTGAATCATTGTCACTCCTATTGGGGGCCTTGATCCTGTCCGACCATGGTAATGCCATCTGAACAGCTCAGTATAGCATATTCTTGCAAATGGTTTTTATTATTACTTTTGCTTCCATGTTGTTTTCATGGTTTGATCGTTTTTTGTTTTTGTTGGCTTTCTTTATGTCAACAAGTATATTTTTTTCCGGGTCAGCCAATGATTTTTGATCCCCCTTTTAATCCGGAGGATTCTGCCCGGTTTACCTTTTCCCTGTTTACATCATGGAGTAACCAGGGGGCTCGTATTAAGTCAGTACGGTTTGTACGGGGGCTACTTCCTCCCTTTTTGACGGTAATGGTTTATAAAAACCACCGCTTCAGGCTTGGATAAAACCGGCCTTATACCCAAACATGTTCAAATTTTTCTGATTGCAGGAAATATGAGTTAAAGTTTTTCAAGCAAAAGACTCAATACTTATGCACGAAGGCATATTCCAGGCAGATGTTTTAATTATCCTATTACAAGGCAGCATGGTGCCCAGACAAAATTATTGTTTTTGTGGAAGGATGTTGCAAATAGCTCTTCAAACCGGCTTCCGGTTCAAGCCTGCTCCTCATCCTCCGCCGCTTCAGCTTCCTCATCTCTACCCATTGGCTGGAAATCAACAGTGGTCCAGTCGATTCCCATTAAAGCTTGGAAAACAGCCTCTTCATGGATCAGGGAAGACGGTTCAATATCAGGGGCGTAAGTGTGCTTGCGGATTGGAGGAATCAGATTCTCCGCTTCAACAGTTGGGGCAGGCACTCGCTTGTTTTGATTATTATATTGCGCTTGATAATGTGTCAACTCTGCCTCTTCAGCTAGCTGGCAAGCCAGAGGGCGCACTGCACGGTTTATGGCCCTTAAATCTTCTTCGTTGAACTCAGAGCCATCTTCTTTCAGACTGGGATAGCCTTGAGCTGCTTCCACAGGATCAAAGTCAGGCACCCATGCCTTTGCCCGGATTAAGGCGTTGATGGCTCCGGTTCGGGCAGCGGATTTTTTCAGCTCCTCAATCCGGGCTGGAAGCATTGACAGCTTGCTAAGAGTGTCCTAGATTAAAGAGGGCGCCGGGTTGTTGTAAGATGCTGTGGTGATGATCCGTTGGGCTCCGGTATATAGTTGTTCTACCAAGGTGTAGGCAGCTTTCAATTTCTTCCGCACATCATTTCCTAAGTGCCCAATACGTGTGCCTACAACAAGATTGGAATGGTCTCAAACCGGACTTACGATACAGCAGATTCAAATTCATCACAGAAGTTACAAGGAGCTTACCAAAGATTGCAGCAGTCATGGAGTGTATTTGCCGCTGTACGACCGTCAGTTCATCCACCACCGGTTTAAGGGCCGCTTCGGCATTTTCTGCTCTTTTGGTTAAACCGGCCTTCTCAGTGGCCCAGTCAGACCGCTCTTTCTTAAAATTTTCTTTCACCCGTTCAGCAGTGCTCAAAGCGCTGGTTAATTCTTGCTTGGCCTTATCTGTTTCAGCTTGCTGGGTCTTCAGGGCCTCCTGCAAATCGGAAATCTGGTCTTCCTTGATTTTAATCTCAGCCTGCATACAGATGGCATTTTCAAGCTTTACACAGGCGAGCCAAGAAATTGAAGTATCAACCACATAACAAAGTTATATGCCTGATACTTGGGGGCTAATGTACCTTCAATTTTTTTTGTACATTGTTCGATTACAAAGTCCCAAGCTCAATACAAGTATTCAACTTGGCACTTGGGGGCTAATGGCTATTTGATCAAGTCATGTTATAAGGACAGCTTTTTATTTTTTAGCCCCGGTTTGCTTATGCTAAACCGGCCTTCGAGGGTTATGCCGACGGATTTCACAAACTATATTCAGGATTAAGTCCCGGTTTGACCAAAGTCACAAACCGGCCCTTGGGGGCTACTGGGATGAATGCAATGGCAGGAAAGAAAGATGGAATTTACCTCAAATTTATCCCTCATCATTTTGACCAGACCAGCTTCATAGTCACGGCTAGTGTAAAGCCGGTTTAAATAGCCAGAGTGAAGATCTTGAGCATTCAGAGCGGCGTATGTTTCTAATTCAACATCCCATTTTCCTTTGTTCAAAGGGGAAGAATCCTCTTTGATGGTATGCCTGGTAAGGGTGGCAGGATTCCCGGGTTCAGAACGGCCTACACCGGTAATCACAACATCATCATCTTTTGATTCGCCGGTTTGATTTGGTGCAGCCGTTTTGTCAGCAGGAGTGTGGGATTTTTCAATCTGGACAGAGCTGGCAGGCGGATCAGCAGACGCTGAAGTATTAATAAGACCTTCTTCAGGGATAATGTCGTCTTGCAGAGGAGGATCATTGGGGATATCTTCAGAAGTAAACATTTCACGATCCGGCGCTTGGTCATGTTCTGGGGCCACATTTTCTTCAGCCGCTTTATCCAGGCGGGCCTTCTTGCTTGGCTTCGGTTTTGCCCTGAAAGAAAAATAAAAATTAAGGAAAAGTGTAAACCGTTGCGCAGTATACTGGAAGCATATGTTCAGTTTAACTTACCCAGCAACTGTTTTCAAAGGTGGTAGCTGGGTGGCCGACGATTCACCAGATGATGAATGAGAAGTGACCTGATAATCGGAGTCGGATGGATTAAGAGGTTGACGGAAGAAACCCGCTTTACGATTTAAATCAATAAAAAGGTCGGAGACCTCGGAGCGGCGTTTTCGAACCGGACTGTTTGGTAAACCGTCAGAGGTAACTACCTGGCCACTGTGCCGGGTTGTGCGGCGAGCTTCGTGTTGCTGGGTCTTCATAAGAAATTGGGAATCCAGATAAGCAAGAGGATGAGAAAATTTAATTTTCCGGTTTGCCCGGCGAAATTTTGGCAAAGGCAGGATTTCTGAATCAGAAGAGAGAATGGTTACCTCAACGAAACCCGCGTTGCTGGCTTCAGCGTCCTCCTGGCAAGCATTATCATCAATAAGGCGTGTAAAAAGCAAGCCAAGTGAATCAAGTTCTACCTCAAGATCCGGATTACCCACATCATCATCAATGGCCGGGTCAGATGAAGCGGTGGTTTTTCTCTTATGAGCTAGTTTCTTGATAACCTTGGTCTTGGGCCGGGTTGGCCGTCCTGCCTTCTCCGTTTTATCTTGAGGAAGTTTCTTACTCCAAAACGGATTATCACCCTGGATCAGCAGCAATTAAACATTGAACGTATAAAATAGTAAACCGGTTCAACAATAGAGCAATTAAAATATTACCGCTGGCGGTTTGTTGGTGGTGCAGTAAGGAAACAGACCGGTTTGAGCACAGAGGTGCTCCGGTTCATTCAGCATCTTTTTCACAGATTCTATGACTTCGTCCTCAGGAAGCTGGATTTTAGTGTGTCGGAGTGGGTCATCGACACTATCAGTATACTCACACATCAAATTTGGGCGCCGGCTTAGAGGTAAAATGCTCCATGATATCCAGCAGCGTGCAAGGTCTATTCCTATTAAACCATTGGCCATGAAGGCCCGAAGCTTGGACAGTTGAGGAGCATATTTAATTCTCTCCTTGGCGCTTAGCCTTTGTGGAAAAGGGTGAGTGTTGCTGAGCCGTTCCGGACGGAAGCCAGGCAAGGGATTTTCATTGGCAGGAGATGTATCCTTGCAATAAAACCAAGTTACGTTCCATTCTTTGGGGTGCGTATGGAGTTTGACGTGAGGGTAGGTGATTTCCTTCCTCTTCTGAATGGCCATACCGCCCAGTTCGGTATTAGGGCCGTCAGTGAATTCAGTCCGACGGTTCAGATGAAAGAGATCCCTAAATAACTCGACTGAAGGCTCCTCTTGAAGATATGCCTCAGAAAGTACTTGAAAATGACAAAGATTGGTGACGGAGTTGGGACCGATATCCTGTGGACGGAGTTGAAAGTTGGCTAATACATCCCGATAAAATTTGGAGCCGGGCGGTTTGAAGCCCCGGGCCATATGATCTGTGAAGACCACGACCTCTCCTTCCTGGGGCGTAGGAGGACATTCATCTCCAGGAACCCTCCAATGAATCGTGTTTTTGCTATCCAAAGCGCCAATCAGGACTAGATCGTTTAGCTGTGATTCTGTGACACGGGAGGGAACCCAGTTGCACTCGTACACTTGTTTGGCCATGACGAGATCTACAAGAAATAAGTGATCCGGTTCAAGAACATGCCGGATGAAACGGTGTTGATCTAATTACGGTAAATCGGAGGAAGTGCCCATAAACCGGTCTTCTACAACGCAGCATCAGATGGATTCTGGCGGTTCAACCAGGGGACTAATGACATATATACCGGTCTAGCAATTTTTTCTCTATGGTGAAGTTAAACCGCCTGGCCTAAGCATCAGAAGCAATTGAAACTATGGATAACTGGTTATGCAGAAACAAGTTTCACAAAATTATGTTACAGCCGTGGATCTACAGCAAGCTCATAAAAACAGGAAATATTTCAAAGACTAAGGCGGAAACAGAAGTGAACCATCGAGCAGATATGTGCAGGAGATTTATGAGCTTTGATGAGAAAAAGCAAGCGGATACTAAAAGGATCGCTATTAAGCACAGCAACAGTTCACAGATGCGTTCAAGGACAGAGAGCAGCCATGAACGCACAATGAACATAGCAAGAACATGGAACCCTAAGAACAGATCTAGGTTAAGAAGGAGAGAGGACTTGCCGGGAACGGAGAAGATGCGGGAAGACGCCGCAACACTCTGGTACGTTCAGGTTGATGCAGCGGCCCGAGACGAGGCAGAGGTCGACGATGGTGGCGGAGTTGCAAGGTCGGCGACGTGAGGAAGAAGAAGAAGAAGGGACGAAGGGGAAGAGAAAGGAAATGACCCTTCGGTCTTATTTATAAGGCAGCCGAGCTAGGTCAAACACACGAATCCAGGAGCTGTCATTAAGAGGGCGTTATGAATTTCAAGATGACGTCATGCTGGTTTACGGTAACCAAAGCTGATGACGTCAGGCCGGTTTACAGCAACTAAAAATAGTGATGACGTGGAGATTTGCCGATTAACAGAAGATATCCAAGATGCAAGATGGTGTGAAGGATTGACATGAACCAGTTCAAATCAATCTGGGGCCTAATGTTGGGGATATTACCACTAGGTATAAACTGGCTTGCTTGGGCCGGGTTAACTTCATTAGTGGTGTAAACAGATGAAGGCCCAAGGCCTGTAGACGGTTAGAGCATATAGCCGTAAACCGGCCGCATGTATGGCTTGTATTGTAAGTAAGGAATAGAAAGATAGCAACCGGAGTATGAGTATGATCCGGTTAGGACTCTATGAACCGACGGGCGCCGCCCGTGTATATAAGGGGGTGACCCGGTGGCGGTTCAGGGGAGACGACTACAACTCGAGCCTAGGCGAAGCTTGTTTGCTCCCTAGCCATCGAGATCATATCAATTCCACCACAACTAGACGTAGGCTGTTACCTTCATCGAAGGGGCCGAACTAGTATAAAACCCTCGTGTCTTTGTGTCCGCTTTAACCCCTTCAAGTAAACGCGTAGCGATGGCTCCACGACTAAGTCCTTTCGCTAGGACACCTGCCGTGACAAATCCACGACACTACGGGTTCGAGAACTATGTAGACATGACAAAGACACCTCTCTGGTCAAAAACCAATAGCGGGAACTGGATGCCCATATTGGCTCCTACATATTCTACGAAGATCTTTATTGGTCAGACCGCATAACAACATATGTTGTTCCCTTTGTCATCGGTATGTTACTTGCCCGAGATTCGATCATCGGTATCTCAATACCTAGTTCAATCTCGTTACCGGCAAGTCTCTTTACTCGTTCCGTAATACATCATCCCGCAACTAACTCATTAGTTGCAATGCTTGCAAGGCTTATAGTGATTTGCATTACCGAGTGGGCCCAGAGATACCTCTCCGACAATCGGAGTGACAAATCCTAATCTTGAAATACGCCAACCCAACAAGTACCTTCGGAGACACCTGTAGAGCACCTTTATAATCACCCATTTACGTTGTGACGTTTGGTAGCACACAAAGTGTTCCTCCGGTAAACGGGAGTTGTATAATCTCATAGCATAGGAACATGTATAAGTCATGAAGAAAGCAATAACAACAAACTAAACGATCAAGTGCTAAGCTAATGGAATGGGTCAAGTCAATCACATCATTCTCCTAATGATGTGATCCCGTTAATCAAATGACAACTCATGTCTATGGTTAGGAAACATAACCATCTTTGATCAACGAGCTAGTCAAGTAGAGGCATACTAGTGACACTCAGTTTGTCTATGTATTCACACATGTATTATGTTTCCGGTTAATAGAATTCTAGCATGAATAATAAACATTTATCATGATATAAGGAAATAAATAATAACTTTATTATTGCCTCTAGGGCATATTTCCTTCAGTCTCCCACTTGCACTAGAGTCAATAATCTAGTTCACATCGCCATGTGATTTAATACCAATAGTTAACATCACCATGTGATTAACACACATAGTTCACATTCACATGTAACCAACACCCAAAGGGTTTACTAGAGTCAATAATCTAGTTCACATCGCTATGTGATTAACACCCAAAGAGTACTAAGGTGTGATCATGTTTTGCTTGTGAGAGAAGTTTAGTCAACGGGTGTGCCACATTCAGATCCGTAAGTATTTTGCAAATTTCTATGTCAACAATGCTCTGCACGGAGCTACTCTAGCTAATTGCTCCCACTTTCAATATGTATCCAAATTGAGACTTAGAGTCATCTGGATCAGTGTCAAAATTTGCATCGACGTAACCCTTTACGACAAACCTTTTTGTCACCTCCATAATCAAGAAACATATTGTTATTCCACTAAGGATAATTTTGACTGCTGTCCAGTGATATACTCCTAGATCACTATTGTACTCCCTTGCCAAAATCAGTGTAGGGTATACAATAGATCTGGTACATAGCATAGCATATTTTATAGAACCTATGGCCAAGCCATAGGGAATGACTTTCATTCTCTTTCTATCTTCTGCCATGGTCGGGCTTTCAATCTTACTCAGTTTCACACCTTGTAACACAGGCAAGAACTCTTTCTTTGACTGTTCCATTTTGAACTACTTCAAAATCTTGTCAAGGTATGTACTCATTGAAAAACTTATCAAGCGTCTTGATCTATCTCTATAGATCTTGATGCTCAATATGTAAACAACTTCACCGAGGTCTTTCTTTGAAAAACTCCTTTCAAACACTCCTTTATGCTTTGCAGAATAATTCTACATTATCTCCGATCAACAATATGTCATTCACATATACTTATGAGAAATGTTGTAGTGCTCTCACTCACTTTCTTGTAAATACAGGCTTCACCATAAGTCTCTATAAAATTATATGCTTTGATCAACTTATCAAAGCATATATTCCAACTCCGAGATGCTTGCACCAGTCCATAGATGGATCGCTGGAGCTTGCATATTTTGTTAGCACCTTTAGGATTGACAAAACCTTCTGGTTGCATCATATACAACTCTTCTTTAATAAATCCATTAAGGAATGCAGTTTTGTTTATCCATTTGCCAGATTTCATAAAATGAGGCCATTGCTAACATGATTCGGACAGACTTAA
Source organism: Triticum aestivum (assembly GCF_018294505.1). NCBI lineage: Eukaryota > Viridiplantae > Streptophyta > Magnoliopsida > Poales > Poaceae > Triticum > Triticum aestivum. The sequence goes on along the minus strand of NC_057794.1, from coordinate 106,357,793 downwards.
GCATAGATACGAGTGAGAAACTCTCATCATAGTCAACACCTTGAACTTGTCGAAAACCTTTTTGCGACAATTCTAGCTTTGTAGATAGTAACACTACTATCAGCGTCCGTCTTCCTCTTGAAGATCCATTTAATCTCAATGGCTCGCCGATCGATGGGCAAGTCAATCAAAGTCCATACTTTGTTCTCATACATGGATCTCATCTCAGATTTCATGGCCTCAAGCCATTTCGCGGAATCTGGGCTCATCATCGCCTCCTCATAGTTCGTAGGTTCGTCATGGTCAAGTAACATGACCTCCAGAACAGAATTACTGTACCACTCTGGTGCGGATCTCACTTTGGTTTACCTACGAGGTTTGGTAGTAACTTGATCTGAAGTTACATGATCATCATCATTAGCTTCCTCACTAATTGGTGTAGTAGTCACAGGAACAGATTTCTATGATGAACTACTTTGCAATAAGGGAGCAGGTACAGTTACCTCATAAAGTTCTACTTTCCTCCCACTCACTTCTTTCGAGAGAAACTCCTTCTCTAGAAAGGATCCATTCTCAGCAATGAATAACTTGCCTTCAGATATGTGATAGAAGGTGTACCCAACATTTTCTTTTGGGTATCGTATGAAGACGCACTTCTCCAATTTGGGTTTGAGCTTATCAGGTTGAAACTTTTTCACATAAGCATTGCAACCTCAAACTTTAAGAAACGACAGCTTAGGTTTCTTGCCAAACCATAGTTCATACGGTGTCGTCTCAACGGATTTAGATGGTGCCCTATTTAACATGAATGTAGCTATCTCTAATGCATAACCCCAAAATGATAGTGGTAAATCGGTAGGACACATCATAGATCGCACCATATCTAATAAAGTACGGTTATGACGTTCGGACACACCATTACACTGTGGTGTTCCAGGTGGCGTGAGTAGTGAAACTATTTCACATTGTTTTAACTGAAGGCCAAACTCGTAACTCAAATATTTTACTTCTGCGATCATATCACAGAAACTTTTATTTTTGTTACGATGATTCTCCACTTCACTCTGAAATTCTTTGAACTTTTCAAATGTTTCAAACTTGTGTTTCATCAAGTAGATATACTCATATCTGCTCAAATCATCTGTGAAGATCAGAAAATAATGATACCTGCCGCGAGCCTCAATATTCATCGGATCACATACATCAGTATGTATGATTTCCAACATATCTGTTGCTCGCTCCATTGTTCTGGAGAACGGAGTCTTAGTCATCTTGCCCATGTGGCATGGTTCGCAAGCATCAACCGATTCATAATCAAGTGATTCCAAAAGCCCATCAACATGGATTTCTTCATGCGCTTTACACCAATATGACCTAAACGGCAGTGCCACAAATAAGTTGCACTATCATTATTAACTTTGCATATTTTGGCTTCAATATTATGAAAATGTGTATCACCACGATCGAGATCCAACAAACCATTTTCATTGGGTGTATGACCATAGAAGGTTTTATTCATGTAAATAGAACAACAATTATTCTCTAACTTACATGAATAACCGTATTGCAATGAACATGATCCAATCATATTCATGCTCAACGCAAACACTAAATAACATTTATTTTAGGTTTAACACTAATCCCGAAAGTATAGGGACTATGCGATGGTGATCATATCAATCTTGGAACCATTTCCAATACACATTGTCACTTCACCCTTAACTAGTCTCTGTTCATTCTGCAACTCCTGTTTCGAGTTACTATTCTTAGAAACTGAACCAGTATCAAATACTGAGGGGTTGCTATAAACACTAGTAAAGTACACATTAATAACATGTATATCGAATATAGCTTTGTTCACTTTGCCATCCTTCTTATCCACCAAATACTTGGGGTAGTTCCGCTTCCAGTGACCAGTCCCTTTGCAGTAGAAGCACTTAGTTTCAAGCTTAGGTCCAGACTTGGGCTTCTTCTTGAGCAGCAACTTGCTTGCCGTTCTTCTTGAAGTTCCCCTTTCTTCCCTTTGTCCCTGTACTTGAAACTAGTGGTCTTGTTAAACATCAACACTTGGTGCTCTTTCTTGATTTCTACCTTCGTCGATTTCAGCATCGCGAAGAGCTCGGGAATTACTTTCGTCATCCCTTGCATATTATAGTTCATCATGAAGTTCTAGTAACTTGGTGATAGTGACTAGAGAATTCTGTCAATTACTATCTTATCTGGAAGATTAACTCCCACTTGATTCAAGCAATTGTAGTACCCAGACAATCTGAACACATGCTCACTAGTTGAGCTATTCTCCTCCATCTTGTAGGCAAAGTACTGTCAGAGGTCTCATACCTCTCGACACGGGCATGAGTATGAAATACCAATTTCAACTCTTGGAACATCTTATATGCTCCGTGGCGTTCAAAACATTTTTGAAGTCCCGGTTCTAAGCCGTAAAGCATGGCGCACTTAACTATCAAGTATTCATCATACCGAGCTTTTGTCAAAATGTTCATAACGTCTGCATCTGCTCCTGCAATAGGTCTATCACCTAGCGGTGCATCAAGGACATAATTCTTCTGTGCAGCAATGAGGATAAACCTCAGATCACGGATCCAATCCGCATTATTGCTACTAACATCTTTCAACTTAGTTTTCTCTAGGAACATATAAATAATAAATGGGGAGCAACATCGCGAGCTATTGATCTACAACATAGATATGCTAATACTACCAGGACTAAGTTCATGATAAATTAAAGTTCAGTTAATCAAATTATTAAAGAACTCCCACTTAGATAGACATCCCCCTAATCCTCTAAGTGATCACGTGATCCATATAAACTAAACCATGTCCGATCATCACGTGAGATGGAGTAGTTTCAATTGTGAACATCACTATGTTGATCATATCTACTATATGATTCACGCTCGACCTTTCGGTCTCCGTGTTCCGAGGCCATATCTATTATATGCTAGGCTCGTCAACTTTAACCTGAGTATTCCGCGTGTGCAACTATTTTGCACATGTTGTATTTGAACGTAGAGCCTATCACACCCGATCATCACGTGGTGTCTCAGCACGAAGAACTTTCGCAATGGTGCATACTCAGGGAGAACACTTATACCTTGATAATTTAGTGAGAGATCATCTTATAATGCTACCGTAAATCAAAGCAAGATAAGATGCAAAAAAGGATAAACATCACATGCAATCAATATAAGTGATATGATATGGCCATCATCATCTTGTGCTTGTGATCTCCATCTTCGAAGCACCATCATGATCACCATCGTCACCGGCGCGACACTTTAATCGCCATCATAGCATCGTTGTCATCTCACCAACTTATGCTTCTACGACTATCGCTACCACTTAGTGATAAAGTAAAGCATTACATGGCAATTGCATTGCATACAATAAAGCGACAACCATATGGCTCCTGCCAGTTGCCGATAACTCGGTTACAAAACATGATCATCTCATACAATAAAATATAGCATAATGCCTTGACCATATCACATCACAACATGCCCTGCAAAAACAAGTTAGACGTCCTCTACTTTGTTGTTGCAAGTTTTACGTGGCTGCTATGGGCTGATCAAGAACCGTTCTTACCTACGCATCAAAACCACAACGATAGTTCATCAAGTTAGTGTTGTTTTAACCTTCTAAAGGACCGGGCGTTGCCACACTCGGTTCAACTAAAGTTCGAGAAACTGACACCCGCCAGCCACCTGTGTGCAAAGCACGTCGGTAGAACCAGTTTCACGTAAGCGTATGCATAATGTCGGTCCGGGCCGCTTCATCCAACAATACCTCTGAACCAAAGTATGGCATGCTGGTAAGAAGTATGACTTGTATCGCCCACAACTCACTTGTGTTCTACTCGTGCATATGACATCTACGCATAAAACCTGGCTCGGATGCCACTGTTGGGGAACGTAGTAATTTCAAAAATTTCCGATGGACACACAGGATCATGGTGATGCATAGCAACGAGAGGGGAGAGTGTTGTCTATGTACCCTCGTAGACCGAAAGAGGAAGCGTTATATCAACGCGGTTGATGTAGTCGTACGTCTTCACGATCCAACCGATCCAAGTACCGAAAGCACGGCGCCTCAGAGTTCCGCACACGTTCGGCTCGGTGACGTCCTCGCCTTCTTGCTCCAGCAAGAGGGGCAAAGTAGTAGATGAGTTCCGGCAGCACGACGGCGTGGTGACGGTGTTGTTGAAGAACAATCTCCGCAGGGCTTCGCCTAAGCACTACGAAAACTATGACGGACGATAAACTAGAGGGGACAGGGTTGCCTACACACGGCTTGGTGTTTCTTGATGTGTCTTGGGTGCCATGGTTCTAAGTCTGATAGTAGAATGGGGGTAGGAATGTAGAGACAAGATCCTAGCTATGGAGGAGTTGTACACGCGAGTTTTACGAGTTCAGGCCCTTCTCGGAGGAAGTAATAGCCCTACGTCTCGGAGCCTGGAGGCGGTCGACTGGATTATATGCGTGTGAGTTACAGGGGGTTCGAACCTTTGTGCCTGTGGAGGGGGTGGCTTATATAGAGTGCGCCAGGACCCTAGCCAGCCCACGTCACAGAGGGTTTAAGGTACATTGAAGAGAGAACGTTACTGGTAACACCCACACTGAAGTGCTATAAATGACAATTAAGCCTATAAGTAAATGCTCGACCGTTGTTCATGCAGAGTGGCTTTAGCTCTTCTGACTGTCAAGTGACTTCTGCGATGGTCGAGTGACATCGATTCTTCCGAGTGGGACGTCTTTGGCCGAGTGGATGATGGTACCCTTTGAATGATCCTGGCTTTAGGGTGATATCCTAGGGGAGGATGTCTAGATCAGGTCTATGACCCTACCCTAGGTACATAGCTTCATCATTAGCCCCCGAATGGTCCAAGGTTCGAGTGGCGAAGGAGTGGATAATCTCTCTGATTCAGCTTTTGTGCTTTGAGAATGTCTCGCCCAGAGGTCGAATGAACATTCATGATGGCTTCAACTGCTTGTTCAGACGCCTTGATCCATTCTTGGTTTTGTCGAGTGAACTTTCGTTGTTAAGTTTCGAGTGTTGATATGGAAAAAATCTTCCGTCGGACGGGTTGTTCTGCCGTCTGCGGATTTCACGGGATTTGAATTTTGGGAAGCGCGCCAGGCGGGGGAGGTCGCAGTAATCGGGACGGATTAGGCAGGCCGCGTCGATCTCTGTGCCACCTTTTTTGCCACGTATCGCGTGCGCAACTGTTGCGGGATTTGATAAGATCGTCTTGGCCTACAAGTCATTCACTCGAAAGTGACCTTATATAAGGCGCCGGACCGGGGCTTTTGAACAGTGCACCCCCATTCTTCTTCCTCCTCCTCAGATTCCTCCGCTGCGCCTACTTCTGCTCTCGGCATCGTCGCCTCGCTCGAACTCGATTCGCTGCCATGGGGAAGGAGAAGACGGTGGCGTTGGAGCGTGCGAAGAAGGCGACAGCGAAGGCAAAAGGGAAGAAGACCAGTCAGGGCGGATCTTCGTTGAGGTCCGGCCTGCCGCCTGGCTGGATCCAGGGCGACTAGATCCGCTCGACAATCAGTCAAGATGACATCGACGACCTGGTTGAGGGGGGACTAATCCTCCACAAATCGGTGCGGCTCCCGGGGAACGAGACTGAGCCGCAGCCGTAGGAGGGTGAGTGCGTTCTCCTTGCCACCCATGTCGACCGCGGGTTTTCTTTGCCTCCCCACCCTTTCTTTCGCGGTTTCTTGAACTTCTTTGGGCTCAACTCCACCATTTTTCTCCAAACACCATCGTGTACCTTGCCGCTTTCGTGTCCATGTGCGAGAACTTCTTGGGTTGTCGACCACACCGGGGTCTCTTTAAGCACATATTCACATGTCGCTCTCAGACGGTCAAGAAGGCCAACCCGAGTGACGAGAGGACGCACGTGATACAGATGTGAGGGGGTCTTGGAATTCAAATGAGGAACAAAAGCACTTTCCCAACTATGATCCTTCCCGACTCGGTCCGGGGTTGGCAGTTGACCTGGTTCTACTGCAAGGACCAGCCGACCCCGGGCCAGCCGACTGGACTTCCCCCCTTTTCCATGGCTCGACTGGAGAAGCCCTCCACCTTGAGAGTGATCCCAGAGGAGAAGGCACAGGTGAAGGTGTTGGTCGAGTGGCTTGTCCAACTTGTCCGCGACGGAGTGACCGGTATGGACCTGTTGGAGGTCTTCCTCAGTCGACGCATCCAACCACTCCAAGCTCGTGACCATCCGATGTGGATGTACTCGGGACTCGAGGATTCCACTCGGATCCACCCGGAGGATGTCAGCAAGGACACGGTGGAGCAGTGGCTGAGAGGTATTACCGGCAACAAGGATAATCCCCGAGGGTCCAGGAGGGTGGTTCCATTCGACCATTCGTGTCAACCGGAACAGGTAAGATTCTGCATTGTCGAGTGTCTTCTTGTTTTACTATGTAGCATCTTGTTGACGGTCGACTGTCTTTCTTTTATTCCTTGTCTTTCAGGCTCTTGTTGATATGTACTCAATGCCCAATGGAGTGCAGGAGCAAAATGTTGAGGAAGAGGCGAGCGGGGGCGAGAGTGGCGAGTGGCACTCGGATGTAGAGGAGGATGAGGAGAGCGACGACCCTAGTAACGAAGAAGAGGTTGACTCGCCTCCTCGCAGATAAAGGAGGTCCAAGCACGCTCACGACCCGGCAAGCACCCTTGACCCGGTGGCTGCACCAACTAGGCAGTCTTCAAAGCGCCCTCGGACGTCTTCTCCGGTGCCAACCGAGAAAGTATCGAAACAGCTCAAGACCGCGCGGTAACCATTGAAGGTCACATCCTCCAAACCTCCGAAGGTTTTGCCTAGAATCAAAGTGACCATTCCCACCATCTCTGGGTAACCATGACCTGATCCTTTGGTCGACTCGAGTAACAGAACATAACCGACTGAATGCTGTCATTTGCAGTGCTGCTACCTCTGGAACTTCCGCCCGCCAATACCGAGACGAGGAAATGGAAGACGCGGTTACCTCCAACCCAGGTACAATTCTCGTGATCTTGTTCTTGATTATTTGGTCAATTAAATTCTGGTGATTCACTAGGGGTCGACTGGTTTATTTGCAGCCCACCCAACGTTATCGAGCTTCCGGATGATGATGAAGATGTGGCCCCGAGGTCCAGAAAGAACAAAAAAGTAGCGGCTGGCAAGACATCTCAGCCGGTACTGACGACAGAACCAACTGTCCAACAACCTGAAGATGCAGGTGGGGCCTCTGTAACTTTTGTTGTCCCATTGTTGAGTGAGCGCCCTGCACCGCCGATTGTACTAGTGTTTCCTTCAGCCGTCCAACCTCATGCCTCGGAGCTCCAAGCTGCCGCATCTGGGCCGTTTGCTCCTTTCTTCACCAACTATCATGTTCCGGAAAGCTAGTCGGACGCCGCTGCAGAGGCTATCCGTCAGGCTAGCATGATGATGGAGCGGATTAAGATGGTGCACGACAACAGCCAGGCTGCTTACGATGCCAGCGCGGCTCTTCGGGCCAATGTCCAGGTAAGTTGGCTTTCGACTGACCTTGTTCTATTAGGATATGCTACCTGAAATATTTTCTTTCATACAATCTCTTATTGTTTGCATCGAATCTGTACACCCAATGGGTGTTTTGTTGTCTTTAGTATTTGCGCTCTTCCACTCGGCCTGGGCGAGTGGGATCTGAACTGGTGGGGGCACGCTAAGTGCACCCACTGGGTGTAGTCCTCGAGACCGCAGTCGACTGCGGGCAGTCGGCTGGGGTCTGAGTACTTCTTTTCACTTTCCTTTCTTCCCCTCGACCCGAGCGGACCGGTCGAGTGGGATCTTAACTAGTGGGGCCACGTTAAGTGCACCCACTGGGTGTAGTCTCCGAGACCGCGGTCGACTGCTGGCAATCGGCCAGGGTCTGAATAGTTCTTCTCTCTTTCTTTTTTTACTCGACACGGGCGGACCGGTCGAGTGGGATCTGAATCAGTGGGGGCACGCCAAGTGCACCCGCTGGGTGTAGTCCCTGAGACCGCGGCCGACTGCGGGCAGTCGGCTGGGGTCTGAGTAAACCTTTAAGTTTTATTCACTCGGAAGTAAATAATCTTTGATCTTGTCGATTGATATGTCTTTTACCCTCTGCAGAAATCTTGTACTCTCATTTCCAAGTTCGCCGAATTTGAGGAGAAGCAGAGGCAACTCAACCTTGACTTGGAGCTGGCCCACCAAAAATTGAAGAAAGCTCAAGATGAAGCTACTGGTATGGAAGGTAATTACCTGTCGACTACTCATGTTGATCGTCCTTTAAAATATTTCTGCGATCTCTTGTTTGATCCGATTGCTTATTTGCAGAGAAAATGAGGTTGGCTCTAGAGAAGAAGGACTTGGACCTTGCAATTGTGCAGAAGGCGGCTCAAGATAAGACTGCCCTCGCTGATCAGAAGCTGGCTTTGGTCGGAGTGCTGGAAGAAGAAGTAAGCAAGCTGAACTCCTCTCTCACCGAATCCAACTGAGAGGTAACTCGTCTGAAGAAGGATAAGATGGCTCTGAATGAGAAGCTGGAATCCACGGCTCGTAAGAGAAATGACGTGGAAGCTTATCTGAGAACTCTTGCCAAGAAGCTCTTTCTTATGCTGGAAGGTACTCCTTTTAATCCGACTGCTTTACTGCTTGTAAGTTAGTCCAGTCCAGTCGACTCACTAACTCCTTGACTGCAGAATTCTGCCAAGACTTTGATGAGGAGACTAGACAGATCGAGACGGGTTTGGACCCTATTGTTTCTCCAGTCGGCGACGAGGCTGCCGTGAATGTTCTTCGACTGGAATCCCGTGTCACCAGTGTTACAAGTTACCTCGCTCGTCTGAAGGTGGCAGTTTCACGGATCGACTCATCACTCTGGCCAAGGGCGACGCTTCAAAATGACCTCGAGTCTCTGATGGCTCGCCTCAACGAGGTCCCTGGTCGAGTGCAAGAATGGAAGAAGTCCTCTGTCCGGTGTGGTGCTGACGTGGCGTTGTCCTTGGTAAGAGTCCACTGCAAGGAAGCCCACTGAGGGAGTCCTGGATTAGGGGGTGTCCAGATAGCCGGACTATACCTTCGGCCGGACTCCTGGACTATGAAGATACAAGATTGAAGACTTCGTCCCGTGTCTGGAAGGGACTTTCCTTGGCGTGGAAGGCAAGCTTGGCGATACGATATGTAGATCTCCTACCATTGTAACCGACTCTGTGTAAACCCTAGCCCTCTCCGGTGTCTATATAAACCGGAGAGTTTTAGTCCGTAGGATGAAGAACAATCATACCATAGGCTAGCTTTTAGGGTTTAGCCTCTCTGATCTCGTGGTAGATCTACTCTTGTACTACCCATATCATCAATATTAATCAAGCAGGACGTAGGGTTGTACCTCCATCAAGAGGGCCCGAACCTGGGTAAAACATCGTGTCCCCTGCCTCTTGTTACCATCCGACCTAGACGCACAGTTCGGGACCCCCTACCCGAGATCTGCCAGTTTTGACACCGACATTGGTGCTTTCATTGAGAGTTCCTCTGTGTCATCAACAGTGATGCGATCCAGGGTGAGACTTTTCTCCCCGGACAGATCTTCGTATTCGGCAGCTTTGCACTGTGGGCCAATTCGCTTGGTCATCTGGAGCAGATCGAAAGCTACGCCCCTGGCCATCAGGTCAGATTTGGAAGTTTGAACTACACGGTCGACATCCGCGGAGACTTGATCTTCGACGGATTCGAGCCACAGCCGAGCGTGCCGCACTGTCATGATGGGCATGATTTAGCTATGCCGTCGAACAGTGCCCTGGAGGCCGCACCTGTGTCCGCTCCGACCCCTGGCTCGGAGCCGATCACACCAATCGAGGATGGGTGGTTAGACACCGCCTCGGGGGCTGCAATCTCTACGGCGATCGAGCCGAACACCAGCCCTATTCTCTGCGAAGCTCATGACTCCAAGGAGCCGGACTCCTCTCCAGACTCCGAGCCCTCTGCACCCCGACCGATCGAACCCGATTGGGCACCGATCATGGAGTTCACTACCGCGGACATCTTTCAGCACTCGCCCTTCGGCGATATTCTGAATTCACTAAAGTCTCTCTCTTTGTCAGGAGAGCCCTGGCCGAACTATGGTCGGCAAGGTTGGGATGTGGATGATGAAGAAATTCAAAGCCCACCCACCACCCACTTCGTAGCCACTGTCGATGATTTAAGCGACATGCTCGACTTCGACTTCGAAGACATCGACGGTATGGACGCCGATGCAGGAGACAATCAAGAACCAGTGCCTATAGGGCATTGTAAAGCCACCTCTTCGTACGATATATACATGGTGCACACCCCAAAAGAAGGCAATGGCGATGGAACAGCGGAGGATGACCCCTCCAAGAAGCAGCCTAAGCGCCAGCGTCAGCGGCGCCGCTCTAAATCCCGCCAAAACAAAAACGGTGATTCCAGCACGGGGGATAATAACACCCCGGACAGTGCCGAAGACAACCACCTCTAGCAAGATTCAGCACAGGAGGATAGAGAAGCCAGCCCTCATGAGAGAGCGGCAGACAGAGAGGTCGAGGACGATAATTATATGCCTCCCTCCGAAGACGAGGCAAGCCTCGACGACGACGAATTTGTTGTGTCGGAGGATCCCGTCGAACAAGAGCATTTCAAACACAGGCTTATGACCACGGCGAGCAGCCTCAAGAAAAAACAACAATAGCTTAGATCTGATCAAGATTTGCGAGCCGACAGATGGACTGAAGTCCTTGCGGCCGAAGAGTATGAACTCGAACGCCCCTCCAAGAGCTACCCAAAGCGCAGGTTGCTACCCCAATTAGAGGAGGAAGCACCTAAACCTACATCACCAATGCATGATGCGGCCGACCGGCCACCCCGTGGCCGCGACAGAGAGGCCTCTCGGCCCTCCACTCAAGCCGCACCCCGGCGCCGCTCAAAAACTACCAAGGCATGGGAAAATGCGCCAGACCTGCGAGATATATTGGAGGACAAAGCAAGGCAAACAAGATCAATCTACAGATCACGTGGGAGCCCCACGACACGAGACAGTACTCGTTACGCCGGATACAGTAAATCCGGCCGGGCCAAACACAGTAGACAAAGCTCGCTTGAGCTGCGTCGTGATGTAGCCCAATACAGAGGCGCCGCACACCCACTATGCTTCACAGATGAAGTAATGGATCATCAAATCCCCGAGGGTTTCAAAACCGTGAACATTGAATCATACGATGGCACAACAGATCCTACGGTATGGATCGAGGACTATCTCCTTCATATCCACATGGCCCGCGGTGATGACCTACACGCCATCAAATACCTCCCACTCAAGCTTAAAGGACCAGCCCGACATTGGCTTAACAGCTTGCCAGCAGAATCAATTGGTTGTTGGGAGGACCTGGAAGCCACATTCCTCGACAATTTCCAGGGCACTTATGTGCGACCACCAGACGCCGATGACCTAAGCCACATAATTCAGCAGCCAGAGGAATCGGCCAGACAATTCTGGACATTGTTCCTAACCAAGAAAAATCAAATCATCGACTGTTCGGACGCAGAGGCCCTAGCAGCCTTCAAGCATAACATCTGCGACGAGTGGCTTGCACGGCACCTAGGACAGGAAAAGCCGAAATCTATGGCAGCCCTCATGACACTTATGACCCGCTTTTGCGCGGGAGAAGACAGATGGCTAGCTCGCAGCAATAACATGACCAAGAACCCTAGTAATTCGGATACCAAGGACAACAGTGGCAGGTCACGTCACAACAAGCAAAAGCGCCGCATCAACGGCGACAATGCTGAGGATACGGCAGTTAATGCCGGATTCAGAGGCTCTAAACCCGGTCAGCGGAAAAAGCCATTCAAAAGAAATACTCCGGGCATGTACAGTTTGGATCAAATACTCGACCGCTCATGCCAGATACATGGCACCCCCGAAAAACCAGCCAATCACACCAACAAGGATTGTTGGGTGTTCAAGCAGGCAGGCAAGTTAAATGCCGAAAGCAGAGACAAGGGGCTGCATAGCAATGACGAGGAGGAGCCCCGACCGCCGAACAACAGTGGACAGAAAGGTTTTCCCCCACAAGTGCGGACGGTGAACATGATAAACGCAACCCACGTCCCCAAGAGGGAGCGGAAGCGTGCGCTAAGGGACGTATACGCGATGGAGCCAGTCGCCCCAAAGTTCAACCCATGGTCTTCCTGCCCGATCACTTTTGATCGAAGGGACCACCCCACTAGCATCCGTCATGGAGGATTCGCCACATTGGTTCTAGACCCAATTATTGACGGATTTCACCTCACAAGAGTCCTTATGGACGGCGGCATCATCCTGAACCTGCTTTATCAGGATACAGTGCGGAAAATGGGCATCGATCCCTCGAGGATTAAACCCACCAGAACGACCTTTAAAGGCATCATACCGGGTGTAGAGGCCAACTGTACAGGCTCAGTTACACTTGAAGTGGTCTTCGGATCTCCGGATAATTTCCGAAGCGAGGATTTAATCTTCGACATAGTCCCGTTCTGCAGTGGCTATCACGCACTGCTCGGGCGAACCGCATTTGCCAAGTTCAATGCGGTGCCGCACTACGCATACCTCAAGCTCAAGATGCCAGGCCCTCGAGGCATCATCATGGTCAATGGAAACACCGAATGCTCTCTCCGAACGGAGGAGCATACGGTGGCTATCATAGCAGAAGTACAAAGCAGCCTCTCAAGGCAATTCTCTAGTCCGGCCATTAAACGTCCGGACACCGTCAAGCGCGTCCGGAGTAACCTATGCCAACACCGCCCGACACGTTCAAAGCAAGAGTAGCAATGCGGCCCCAACCCCAGCCCTCACGAACTTGCGAAACTAGTGCTACGCGTACATAACTACACTCTGGAAATACCATGGGCACAGGGGGAGGGGCACCATCACGGCACGCCCGAAACGCGGCTTAAACCGCACTAGGGGCTGCCGATTTCTTAATTTTCTCTTATTTTCAGGACTCCATTCTTTGGAAGGCTGGTCCGGCAATACAATTGCCGCACAAACGATACAACCAGGGAAGCAGAAAGCTACGCCGCACTACGGAACTCTAAGGTGGTCTCTATAACGAGCAGTATACCTGTTTCGCATAACATTCCGCAGCTCGCCCCTGGAAAGGACATATTTGATAGTCCCATCTTTTGCTTATCGCACTATTTGTATCGTTCTGCTTTGATCGCAGCTTTTTTAAATAAACAATGCATAGCTTCCGTCTATTATTGCATTACCTCTTTTTTATGAATATATGTTCATTAATGACATGTTGCACCCGTACACTTTGGTACGGCCAATACGCCAGGGGCTTAAGTACCCCACAACATGGTGTGAGAAGTCCGAACACTTTCACAAGTGCGGCACCCCGAACTTATGGCATTATATGCATCGGCTCTGAATCATGTCTTGGGTCAATAGTTGGGTTTGCCCGGCTCCTATGTTTTGGTACCTTACGTTCCGTCATATCGGCTAAGGTAGCACTAGGAGAACTACTGCGATTGTGCCCTAGTTGAGCCGGGCTAAGCACCTCAGTAGAGAAAGCTAAAACTGACTGTCATGATGAGGCGAGAGCTGGTCGCTGTTCGAGAGGTTTTCGAGTCCCTAAAGATTTATGCCGCTTAGAGCGAGGAGTCGGCTTTGTCCGGCCTAGGCGTGGATAGCGCCCCGAACTCGGTCTTCCGAACACTAGGGGCTTCGCCGAAATTTAAACTTATAGAATTCTATGGCTAAGTGAGAGTGTTCAAGCATTATAGTCTGATTGCCTTGTTCGTTGTGTTGAGCGCCTCCCTCGAAGGACCCAAGAATGGGAAAAAGAGCGCTCATGTTTATCCCGAACACCCCAGCACTCGTTCCATGGGGGCAGAAGCCAACGACTCGCCATCTCTCAAATTTGATAAACGGCCGCACAGAAGGTAATATTTTAAATTGAAAAAGCATTGCTTGGTGCACATGAACAAGTTTTCAGCGCACAGGACAAAACGAGCGAGTTCACTGAAAAATTACATTCATGGAACATTCATCTGCCACAAGGCGGGCAACCTTCAGAACGCCCTCATAATACATCTCGGGCTTGCGATGCTCTTTGCCCGGCGGTGGCCTGTCCTTCACAAGCTTCTCAGCATCCAGCTTGCCCCAGTGCACCTTCGCACGGGCAAGCGCCCTACGGGCACCCTCGATGCATACGGAGCGCTTGATGACTTCGAGCCTAGAACAGGCCTCCACCAGCCGCCTCACCAGCCCGAAGTAGCTCCCAGGCATGGCCTCTCCAGGCCACATCCGGACTATGAGGCCCTTCATGGCCTGTTCGGCCACCTTATGGAGCTCGGGCAGCTGTTTCAGCTGGTCGCTGAAGGGCACCAGGTGTTCGGCCTCAGCATACTGAGACCAGAACACCTTCTCCGTCGAGCTTCCCTCCTCGGCTCGGTAGAAGGCGGCGGCATCCGGCACGCTACGAGGCAAGTTTGCGAATGCTCCTAGAGAGCCCCGGATTCGGGTAAGTGACAAGTAATTCACTTTTACGTGCTTGCTTTGCATAAAGAATGCCTTACCCGTGGCTATCTTTTTTATTGCCTCAACCTCCTGGAGGGCCTTCTGGGCTTCGGCCTTGGCAGACTTGGCATCTTCAATGGTCGCCGCGAGCTCAGACTCTCGCGTCTTCGAGTCAAGCTCCACACTCTCATGTTTTTTCATGAGAGCCTGGAGCTCTTGCCGCACCTCGCCAACCTGCGTCTCATGCTTCTCCCGCTCGGTGCGCTCCGTGGCCGCCCTCTTTTTGGCCTCGGACAACGCTTGCTTAAGGGTCGCAACCTGAACTGTGGCCCCTACAATAGCCGCGTTAATCATGTCACTTTTTGCAATTGCACCTTTCACATATTTCAATAAGGTATTTCTTACTTTCCTTCTCCTCGAGCTACTGCTTGGCTAGGCCGAGCTCTTGCTCAGGTCGCTCGAGGTTCTGCTTCAGCGTATCCACCTCCGCGGTCAGTGCAGTGGAGGCCAGCAGCGAAGCCTGCATACGCATATTGACTTGATTATGTTAGACTCCTGCAATTATTAGATCCTCTATTCGGCTTTTCTTTTCGAACGCCGAACAGAGCATCAGGGGCTACTGTCTATGCGGTAATATTTTTACATATTCTTTACTTACCTCAAAGCCTGTTAGAAGGCTGGCACATGCTTCAGTCAGTCCGCTCTTGGCGGACCGAACCTTCTGGATCACCACACTCATAATAGTGTGGTGCTCCTTGTCGATGGAGGCGCCGCTAAGCGTCTCCAGCAAATTGTCCGGTGCCTCCGGTTGTACGGAGGTCACCGGCTCGGTAGGCTTGCTCCTCTTGGAAGGAGGCTGCCTACCGGAGTCCGGAACCGTTGAAGGTTCTGGCGTGGTGTCTGGCTCAAGGCCGGACTTGGAGCCCTTGGGGGTTCTATCACCTTTACGCCTCGAGTCCGGGAGGTTGCCTTGCGGCGCCTCCAGGACCACCTCCTCCTGGCTTGGAACCTGTTGGGACACCACCTCGGCGCCGTCCGTAGGGTGGGGGGAGGAAGCCGTCGGAAGCGAATTCACATCCGATGAGTCCAGGGAGCCACTCGACGACTCGTCGAGCCTGGCCTTGGGCAGACTGCACAATCATGTTCGACGTAAGGAAAAGCTGTGCAATGGGGGAATACTATGAATCACTCTAGTATCCGGATACTTACGATTTCGCCAGGGGCTTGGCCCTGTGCGGACACTCCTCTTCGCCGTCGTCGGCGTTGGTGGAGTAGTCCGGAGGAGGGGTCTTCCCCCTCTTGGACCCTTTGGCCTCCCTGGTTGGGGCGGCCTTCCTTTTCTTCCCTCCCCCCGCTTGGGGGGGTGAAGGTCTCCTCTTCCTCCTCCTCGTCTTCATGGGAGGAGCATGCCTTGGAGTCGTCGGATGGTGAATCTGACACCTCCTAGCGCCGGGCACTCTTTCGAGTCCCCGTGGCCTTCTTCTTGGCCTTCTTCTTCGGCACCACGTAAGGTGCCGGAACCAGCAGCTTCGCCAAGCGAGCATCCGCTGGGCCTTCGGGCAAAGGAGCCAGACAGTTGATCTGTCCGGACATCTCCTGCCAATCCTATCAAAGGTAAGGGAACTTAGATCCCGCATGGAGTCAAACTATGAAAAACTAATCCCCTGTAAAAGGTGCAAACATCTTACCGCACGAGCGTGACACTGCATGCTGAATCCGAGATCCTCGGTAGCGGATGCGGGGGCCTCGACGCCCTTGAAAAGCACCTTCTAGGCATCTTCATACGTCGTGTCGAAGAGCCTGCTCAGAGTTCGGTGCCGCACCGGGTCGAACTCCCACAGGTTGAAAGCCTGTTGTTGACACGGGAGGATACGACGGATGAGCATAACCTGGACTACGTTGACAAGTTTGAGATTCCTGTCCACCAGGGTTTGGACGCATATTTGGAGTCCGGTTAGCTCTCCTTTTTTACCCCATGACAGGCCCGTCTCTTTCCAGGAGGCGGGCTACATAGGGGGTCCAGATCGGAACTCGGGGGCTGCGACCCATTCAGGGTCGCGCGGCTCGGTGATGTAAAACCACCCCGACTGCCACCCCTTTAGGGACTCCATGAAGGAGCCCTCGAACCATAGGATGTTGGGCATCTTGCCCACCATGGCGCCTCCGCACTCCGCTTGGGTGCCGCGCACCACCTTCGGCTTGACATTGGAAGTCTTGAGCCATAGGCCGAAATGGGGGCGGATGCGGAAGAAAGCCTCGCACACGACGATAAACGCCGAGATGTTGAGGACAAAATTCGGGGCCAGATCGTGGAAATCCAGGCCATAGTAGAACATGAGTCCCTGGACAAATGGGTGGAGAGGGAAGCCCAGTCCGCGGAGGAAATGGGGGAGGAACACCACCCTCTCATGGGGCCTAGGGGTGGGGATGAGCTGCCCCTCCTCGAGAAGCCGGTGCGCAATGTCGTTAGACAACTATCCGGCCTTCCTCAGTCTTTTGATGTGTCCCTCCATGATGGAGGAGACCATCCACTTGCCTCCCGCTCATGACATTGCTGGAGAAGGTTGAGGTGGGGTGTGCAGACTTGGGCGCTGGAGCTCGAGTGCGCGGAAATGGATAGGCAAAGGAGGAAGAAGGCGTGGATGAAAAGGTGGATCCTTATCCCCTTATATGGGCGGACGCGACTATGCGCCCCCACCGGCCTGGTAAAACTCTCTTATCTCCCAAGCGCCGTAGTCAATGGCGCGGTTGGGTTACCCACGCCCATATTGATGAGAATCCCGGAATAAGGGGACACGATCTCTGCTTGAACAAGACGTGCCAAGGAAACCGCCTCGCTAAACGCGCTGAGGTGGGACAGTAAAACGATTCGAATAAAGACTTGGCTGTGGTGTGATGTCACACTACGGAATACATCAGCAGATTAGATTTGTGTAAATATTATTCTCTCTATGGCAATATGTGGAAACTTATTTTGCAGAGCTGGACACTACCTTTGTGTTCAAAATATTCTATGAAGTACTTGGAGGAGGAACCCGCCTTGCAATGCCGAAGACAATCTGCACGCCGGACTCGTCGTCATTGAAGCCTGGTTCAGGGGCTACTGAGGGAGTCCTGGATTAGGGGGTGTCCGGATAGCCGGACTATACCTTCGGCCGGACGCCTGGACTATGAAGATACAAGATTCAAGACTTCATCCCATGTCCGGAAGGGACTTTCCTTGGCCTGGACGGCAAGCTTGGCGATACGATATGTAGATCTCCTACCATTGTAACCGACTCTGTGTAAACCCTAGCCCTCTCCGGTGTCTATATAAACCGGAGAGTTTTAGTTCGTAGGACGAAGAACAATCATACCATAGGCTAGCTTTTAGGGTTTAGCCTCTCTGATCTCGTGGTAGATCTACTCTTGTACTACCCATATCATCAATATTAATGAAGCATGACGTAGGGTTTTACCTCCATCAAGAGGGCCCGAACCTGGGTAAAACATCATGTCCCCTGCCTCCTGTTACCATCTGACCTAGACGCACAGTTCGGGACCCCGTACCCGAGATCCGCCAGTTTTGACACCGACACCCGCGAAGATAAGCTGGCGGCGATCAAGGTTGCCAACACGAAAAGACATGATTTCCAGTCCTTCATGGAGACTTTCATCGCTGCTAGCACTCGGATTGCAGATGGAATTTACTTGGATGAATTCGTCGGACCCGCCAGCCCTCCTCCTGCCGAGTGAACAAACTTTGAGATTTAAATTTGCCTTAAATTTGCCTCGGAATGTCGAGTGGTTGCTATAACCGTTAAACTCGTTCGGGCTTGGTGCTCGAATACTTTTGATCCGTCCTCTGGAATTTTTAGGATATGTCTGAACTTGGTTTATTTTTGAATATGCTTATATTTGCCTTCGAGTGGGATTTGCTCTTTACTCTGAATAATCTTTCGACCTGCATCTCGTTGTCTTCACGGACAGGGGTGGAGCGTACGTTGTATTTGTGGCGCAGCTCCGAAGGAGAAGGTTGCAGTCGGCCTGCACCTCGCCGTCCTTGCGGATGGGGATGGAGCGCACATTGTACTTGTGGCGCAGCTCCTAAGGAGAAGGTTGTAGTCGACCTGCACCTCGTCGTCCTTGCAAATGGGGATGGAGCGTACATTGTATTTGTGGCACAGCTCCAAAGGAGAAGGTTGTAGTCGACCTGCACCTCGTCGTCCTTGCGGATAAGGACGGACTTTAAACCTTAGGCGAGTACTGGACTGCAGCTAAGCTCCTGAGTGAGAGGGTCGCCCACCACTCAGTAGGATTTTTTAAACTTAGGCGAGTACTGGACTGCAGCTAAGCCTCCGAGTGGGAGGGTTGCTCACCACTTGGTAGGATTTTTTAAACTTAGGCGAGTACTGGACTGCAGCTAAGCCTCCGAGTGGGAGGGTTGCTCACCACTCGGTAGGATTTTTTAAACTTAGGTGAGTGCTGGACTGCAGCTAAGCCTCCAAGTGGGAGGGTTGCTCACCACTCAGTAGAATTTTACAAACTTAGGCGAGTACTTGACTGCAGCTAAGCCTCCGAGTGGGAGGGTTGCTCACCACTCGGTAG